>NC_025699.1:21798376-21835308 GCF_000633955.1 Camelina sativa
ACACCTTTATTAGCTCATCATAAATGAACCTAGCACACTGAAGGCTGGGATCTAATAAACGGGATATTTGCCTCCTGACAAGAACTTCAAATGGAACCTATGCAGAAGAGAATGAAAACAAGAGATACTTATCAGAGTAGCTAAAAAGTAGAAAGCTCAAGCAATTTAAGTATGTGGAAAGTACTGATAAGCAGGACTTGGGGATAAAGACCTACATCTGGAACAAATAATGCAGATCTGGGACCAGTTGCATTTTGTATTGCAGTCCGAATATCCTCATCTGTTAAGTCTTCACACGGATCAACCTCCTTCAGAAGCAAAGTGATGAAAACAAATAGGTTAAGTTCTAAAATCCGTACCAAGTAGCACTAAGCCACTGACAAAATTAGTAGCTACAGAAATGTAAAAGATCACTATATAGCAGAGATATAGATCAATTTCAAGCGATAGCAGATCAGATGCTTCGAAAGATGCAGGGAATTGAACAAACACAAAACACTGATTATTTTTCTAACTGAAGTAACTTTACTCGTAAAAAACTGCATACATGGCACGCTTCCAAGAGCTTAAAACCTGAAACGAACTGTCTGCCTTCTAGGTCAATAATCACACTAATTATACTAAGATATCCACACAGAATTAATGGTTTACGAATCAATTAATTATCTTATAAATAGAAAGTCACCCATACGTGTATATGTTTTATGTCGATAGCAACAAAATGAACCTCCAATTGAAGACCACAAGTAATACCCTAAATTAAATTAAATTATGATGACATCACCTAACTAAGATATAGCTTAATGCACAAACTTGGAACAACAAAACAAAAGGCATCTAATAACTGAGATGAGGATCGAGGGAAAACTAGAAAAATGTACAAACAAACCTCTAAGCTCTTTACAAAGACTGATTGGAAGATGTAGAGAATTCTTGCTCCACCGGAAAGCTCAGATGTAGACATTTCTTTACTTTTCCCTTCCAGGGTTGAGGAGTATGCTGTTATGAAGAATTAAACCGTGATAAGGACCAATACCAACCTAAGAAACTAACATTTGTCGCCTAAACAGAAAGAGAACCCATCTTCAGATATTACCTTCACAGTATTTTGTAAGAAAACTGAGGAGAAGAGCTCCTTGACCACCCTACGAATTTCAAAACAATACACACCCAGAGAATGCTATAAGTTAAATAGCCACAGTGATAAACTTATATGTTTAAATGACATATTATGAGGCAAGTATATATTAGAAGCAAATGTAACTGGAAAGCATTTCTAGCTACAAAATAAGAAATGTCTAGTAATTGTGCCAGACACCTTTCTCTACATATCTGAACACGTTCAAACACTAACTATATAAATTATTCATATCTCGTTCTACTCAAAAATAAGTAGCTAAAACTGGCTGAAAAACACATACCCTGGACTCTCTTATATCCCCATAGCTCTCATACTCCTTTGCTGTAGCAAACAATGCACTGTTGATACGCGACTTTAAAGTAGGAAGCATTGCCTTGATGTGTTGGACAAGGATCTGCAAAAAAATGGAAAAGGGACTAGCTCCCATTAGACAGCTTCTAATATTACAGATAACAGAAACCTATGGAAAGCCATCTCTAGAAAAGGAGAATTTAATTCACAGAAAGAGCATCCACCATATGAAAATGAAATCAACAACCATAATGAGCATATGTTGCCGATTTTTCTTATACAGTGAGGAGAAGCAACATAGTATCCTAAAGTTCCTAACTCCTTCTATATGATATGGCACAATCAGACTACGTATGGTTAGGAAACATGATATAAAAGCCAATTTACTGTCAATTAGAAAAACGAGACCTAGAAAGTGTATCTCTTATGGAGCTTGTGTCTTGACCGCATAATAAGATAATCATAACAAGGAAATTTGAAGATCGACTGCAGATAATACCTGATTTAATTTCTTTGCTAGTTGAGGAACACCCAAACGATCAGTGAGACCGCTGTAAGCCTGTTTAGTTAGAAAAAAAAAAAAAAATCTATATAATATAAGCAAAAGTAAATAATTAGGTGTCCGATTTTCAGCAGTGGACAGCTATACCAATAATCCCGTATCAGAACAGTCAAAGTAACACTGAGAAATCAAATAGAAAGAATGAAGCAGCCTTACAGGACGACTAAGAAAGAACTTTTCCTCTGCAATAAGAGCATCCTTGATGCTACGGTTCATCAAAATATCCTGTTAAGGAAATCAATACCCAAATAAATTCTTTTGTTGGGTAAAGTGCAGAGGCGACGGATAGTATAATTTGGTAACAACGAACACATATTAATTAAAGGTAAAATATATAAGGTAAAAGAGGAGTCGACGAGGTATAATGATAGCACAAAATAAGCTCATTATGATAGAACAACAACAATATGCATCATATTGTAAATGTTTTATGAAAACAGGGTTTACCTCCTGACTACGATTTACAACTCCCACATATCCAAGTCGAAGAGGAATTGTTTTTCCAAGAAGGTGATTCCGAGCATCAGTACCTCTGTCCATAATATCCAACTGAATCATAGAGAAAATAGAGCAGCCATGAGAAATAGAGTAGTTTGCCATCACAGCTAAGTCTTAAAAAACAAGAAACTTTCAGAAGCAAATATATGAAGAGAGAAACCACACCTTTGTGATTACACCAATGGTTCTATGACCTGAGGACAGTAAAATTGATATGCAAAAGCGAAAGGTGAATAATCCTGTATATCAAATGAAATGAATAAAATTCGCAATTGACTTGATGATGCAAAAAGCTTACCATCAGGATCAGCATTTCCAGCGATTTGCAAGGCGTCTGAGTTGGCTAAATCGGAATTAGCAGGGGTAACAGCAAGTATCAAGCAGCTAGGGTTCTTAATGTAAGACAAGATCATGGTTCTTATACGAGCTTCGATATCAGATGGCTGATCACCAACAGGAACCTTAGTGATACCAGGAAGATCGACAAGAGAGATATCCAAAACATTAGGGGAAGATATTTTCAAACGAATTGGATTATCTGATACACCTTTGTTCCCTCCTGATATTCTATTAGTCTCAGCCTACACAAAACAATTTAAACCATCATCAAAACTGATCTGTGACAAAGAAGCTACACCAACACTTGGAACAAGAGAATGAATGAATGAGAATATATATAAACCTCAATCTCACGGCGAATCTCGGAGAAATCATAGATACGTTTAGCAGGATTGTGGTGAAGAAACTCGCCCCACTCTTCATCGGATCCACCTTCGGAGCGAGGTTTCGTCTGAAGGAGCTGGAGAACGAGAGGTCGTCGCGTGCAGATATCATTACCGCGAGGAAGAAAATCACGGCCGACGAGTGCTTCGAGGACGCTGGATTTGCCGCTGCTTTGGCTCCCGACGACGGCTACTTGCGGGAGCTGGATCGTCGATTTGCTTCCTAGCTGAGCGAATATGTCTTGAAGCTTGTTCACAATCGGAATCACGGAGGAGCCTAGTGGCGTGACGGCGGAGGCCGAGGGCGACGGAGGAAGATCGTCTACGGACATTAAGTAGGATTTGGAAAAGAGGGCTTAGGGTTTTGAGAAGATTTGTTGCAAGAGAGGTTCGTGATGAAGAAGAAGAAGAAGAAACTCTTTTGAGAGTTAAAATCAGAGTTTAAATTGAATCTTTTTTAGGTTGGGTCAAATCTGTTTAGTGATATATCTCCGCAATTGTAAAAACATTAATATTTTCTATCGGTTTTTCTTAAATATTTTCAACTAAATTTAATTAATATTGGTTGTTTGGTCCCAAAAAAAAAAAACATTTAACATTGGTAATTTTTAGTATCAACAATACATACTTTGTATTCATCTTCTTAAGCGGAATGAGTATAATTTGAAGTGTTCAAATAGAAAATTTTCAAAAAAAAATTTTGAACAAAAGAAAATTTCATCTTAATATTAGTATTATTGACAAGGTGATTTGGTGTTGTAACACTTAACCACCCATAGAATCCCCTTTATAACAAAAGGAAAGTACGCAACATTATTTTGGTAGACTTTATAATTTTAATAAATAATTACAAATAGGTTATAAATAGGTTATAAATAAATTCATATATTAATTGTAACAAATAAAACTTTAATTGTAACCGAAAATCTTAAACGGGTTATTCCAAATTGATAGTTCAGGGATATTCCAAACTTTATTTTCGGAAGATCACGTATATGGTTCCAAATAACTAGAATCACAATATTACCAATTTATTTTCCATAATTTTATTGATAAACCACATCAATCAAAAAGTTATTAAAGGGATAAAAATATACTCTCAATCATAAAAAAGGAATCAAATCTCGCTAATTTAACAAGATTAATTGTGATCTTCGGGATCATATTCAAAAATTAAAAATTAAACTTTAATGCTAGATTAGGACATGTGCTAGAGCACGAGTTGAAATTCCTTTTATTTATATGATTGATTAATCATGATTTTTAGAATCGAATTTTATTCTAAAATTATAATATAAATAAAAAGAATTTCAATTCGTGCTCTAGCACGGGTCCTAATCTAGTATTCAATTAGGAAAATCATAACTAAATTTGTTAGTTAAAAATCTATCATGAATCACAAATCATCAATAATGTCCATGATAATCATATTGTATAATCCAACTGAACAAAGAGTATAAGGATATGGTGGTTGACATTAGTTCATGATCCTTTTATGATAGTTCATAAAGCATTGTACGTGATCTCAAGCTAATTACAATTTTCGAAAAAAAAGAATATGTAAATTTTCGAGGAAAACATACAAGCAAATCTCCAAGCTCTTAACAACGACTAAATAGTTCTATAAATTCAAATGTTGAACTACAAAATTATTAAATGATTCCAAATTAGTCAAGTAATTTATACATAACTAGGATATATCCCGTGCTTAAAGCACGGGTCAACATTTTTAAAAAAATTATAATATAATAATAAAAATTATTGTTTTTTAAAAAAATTATTTTGTTTGAGATAATATCTATTTTTAATTTTTATGTAAATCTATTAGTTTATTTGAATACTAATTATCTTAGAATATTATAGTATTTTATTTTTGACGTATTATTACAGTTTTATATTGTTTATTTGTTGTATTTGCATCATAGTTTGTGAAATATAAAATAGTAATTTTAATATTATAATTGTGAGTAAATAAAAATTATTAATTTATCATCTATATAAATTTAGTTTTACCAACCCGCCAATGTGGAAATTAAAACACACATTTTCATACATTGAGTAATATATCTTCGTTTTAAAAAAATCAAATCACAACATATGCAGAAAAAAATATGCATTTTATTAATTATAAGTATTATATGAAAGTTCTAAACAATTTGTAAATAAAATAAAATAAAGATGATAGGAGAATCATAATTTGAAATCTTAACAAAATCTCCGAATTTAGTTATTAAAAATAATTGTATTGTATACTTGGATATAAAATCTTAGTTTTTAAAATTCTGATTGGTTTATATATTTTTTAAAAAAAATAATTAGTAATTTCGTCCATAATTTATTAGAGAGAGAAAATATTTTTTTAGATTTTTTTTTAGATTTTTTAATATTTGATATGTGAGTATTTTTTATTTTTAATTTAATTATTTATTTAAATTAGTTAATTAAGCTTAATTAATTTAGTCTAATGGCAATTGAATGTAATTTTTTACACATTTTAAGGTTAGTTTCATATTTGTACTTCTCAATTAATATAGTAGGATGTTATTATTTCCAGATTTAAGATTTATTTTATGCAAGTCAATATTCCCTCCGTTTTATAAAGAGTGTCATTTTGACACATCTTCTTTGTTACAAAAAGAGTGTCATTTTATGTTTTCAATACAGTTTAAAAAATTTAATTCTCTTTTTTATTCCTATAATTCAAGCTAATTAATTAGAAAGAGAAAAAATTTAGTGCATTTATAAAGGGTAAAATAGAAATTTATATAATTTTCTTAATTTGTGTGAATTATGTCAAAATGACGCTCTTTGTGAAACAGAGTGAGTATCATTTTTTATTTTCTTAAAATGGCAAGTCAGAATCATTTCCTAATATATAAAAGAAAATTTAAGTGTTGAAAAAAAAAAAAGTTTAAGTTCTGCATATTTAATGTTTATGCCTCCATATGATACTTGGAGAATGGTGATGATAATGGTTACAATTTATTATTTCAAGATTTAATATATATTTTAATCATGTCAATATTTTTTCCATGTAATCTTATTATATAAAGTATGGTTTCAAAACTTACTAAATCATAAGATCGCGACATGTGTCAAAATTTTATTATGTTGTAGATTAGTAAAATAATAATTAAAAATTATATTAAATTATACAATTTTGTAATTTTAAAGAAAAATGAACCGTCTACGTTATATTGAATTCCTTGGCCTAATCTTAAAAAAAAAATTATCCTAAAAATTTTACAATAATTAAACTTATACAAAACAATCCTACGTTATATTGAATTATTTGGCATAATCTTAAAAGAAAAAGAATTTAAATATAAAAATATGTATTCTCTCAGATCTTTGTTATATATATAGAGAGGAATACGTCATTCCGATGAATCAAACTCAATTACAATTTTCAAACATGAGAACTACAGATGGAAACCAAAACTGTGAAAATAACGAAAAGTCAGCCAAGAAAAGGAATAGAACCATTATGAATAATGATCAGATTGTTATGATGGATAAGGCGCTTACTAATGAACCTCATATGCGACTGAAACTAGCTACACTTCAGGCATGGGTCGACAAAATAAATTAATGCGTAAGTATAAAACTTATATTCAGATTCACATACATATTTTTTTCATAATTGACTAATATTATTTAACAAAATATAGGAACTCCAGCTTACAACTATGCAGCTAAGAAAATGGTAACAACTTTTAATATATCTTGCAAGCGAATCTAACAGATATCTTATGCTTATTATATGTGTTTTTTCAATTAGATTTTGACATGTATAAACAAAAAAAAACAATTTATTAAGCATGTATATTATTATTAATCAATAAATAGTGAATAACAAATCTTTAAAAAATAACATAAGTTATGTCAAAGAATCATAATTTTTGAAACATAATAGGAACAGTTAATTAAGAAAATAACATTATTTTTTCAGAAGAAAATAACAGTATATCTACATAAAATTTACATGTTTATATCAAAAGCTTTAATCTTTGATTTTTTTTCTGATATAATTTTGCCGATTTGGGTCTTTTATTTGTGCGGGTTCTTCAGTGAAAGCTATTAGATGCAATGAAATGAAATTAAAATATATAAAGTCCGCTAAACTAAACGAGGATTGAGACCTGATAGAGGTTCCAAAAGTAATTCTACGGTTAGTAGCGTTATAAGTTTCAAAGGTTAGTCGGTGGTTGATGTATTTGGCAGCGATTTTGTAATTTGGGAAGTTGGAATGATAAACCGTTTTAAATTTGGTTTCAAACCTGATTTATGTGGTTTTCTATCGAATTTGGTTCGTAAACCGTTTAAATCCAAGTATATAGAGAAATATATGAGAACTTTTGATTCAGATAGAAATAAGTTAAGAACTTACGACAAGAATATTTGAGATGAGGTCATAGTTCTAAGTAGTTTTGGTACAATGCGATACTTCTGAGGAGTAAATAAGGCATCGATCCTTAACATGATTATGACATATATCATGTTTTGGATTGTTTATAAATTTTTTATTTTGTATATTTGAATTATCTAAGACTTTATATATATCATCATGATTATTATATTCAAATTTTTATTTTTATTATGTGATATTAGCTTTCTTTCAATTTCTCAACTTTAATTGGGTTGGTCATAAAATCATTATAATAGAGTAGATAATTTTCACCAGTTGTTCATCCAAAATATATTTGGAGTAAAAAAAATTAATGGTTAAAGAAATTATGTCACAATACAATTTTAGTAATTAGAATAACTATAATTATACCAAGCAACATAAAATTTGTTTAAAATACATTTTATAGGTGGTGATAAAGAGCATACTTTAACAATAAAATAATTTAGAGTTTAAGAGCATATTTTTAATGGTGAAAGATACAGTAAAATTGTATGTGGTTACTACATTATATGTTGCTTTGATGAATTCTTTGCATGTAAAATATTTTGTAATAAGTTGTGAAACGTTTTTGAAATTTGACAGTAATAATATTTTTAATGATGAGTATTTAGCAAAAGTTTTGGTAGGGGTATAATTTAGCTTTAGATTATTGTAATAATTGTTATAATATATTAAAAATATAAAAATATAAATAAGTGTATGAAGGTAAATACAAATATGATTTTGGTGGGGTATAATTTAGCTTTATATTATTGTAATAATTGTTATAATATATAAAAATATAAATAAGTGTATGAAGTTAAATACAAATATGATTTTTTCTATAACTAAAATTATTTATATATTTACTTCAAGAAATAAAATTTCTTTTTATATTTTTAAAAAATTGTTTAGGTTTTACAATTTTTTCTCTTCAACAATTTCAATACCCGCACATCGTGCATGCCCTTATCTAGTTGAAAAATAAAAGAGAGATTATATGAATAAACTTCTCATTTGTACTACTTTATTCAAAGCACCAACCTTCCATAAATATTGATTGATTATTACTGGTTACAAAGAGCCTTATTTCTCATATTTTATTTTTTAAACCCTTTTTGAACCACGACGACGACGACGCCTCCGAGATGAGTGAGACTCTTGCACATTAATGGTCTTTAACCCGAGGTTCTGACGGTTCATTCCCTTGATTGCATCCTTCATGCATTTCTCATCTTTGAAACTAACAAATCCATATACCTTTTTCGTTGTTATGGAGATCGGAAGCTCACATTCGTAGTCGTTTTCATAATCATAATAGTCATAATCTCTTTCGTAAACGACCTGCCAAGCAAAAAAAAAAAATTATAGATAAATCAAGAATTTTAATACCAATTCGGGAAAGGTGAAAAAGATTATCGAACATTAGAATCTATAACGTCGCCAAACTGAGAAAACGCATTCTCGAGATCTTTTTCGTCTGTGTCCGACTCCAGGTTGCCAACATAGCACGTGAATTCAACATCTGTGGAAGCCATTTGCTAAAGTGAGATGAAAAACAAGTGATGGTTTCTAAGTTTTAAGTAAACTAAAGAACATAACGATTGAGAGTGTGATGGGTAAGAAATAATTCAGTCAATTTATAGAAGAGGTGAGAGGTTTAATTCTTTAGATAATTTATGCATGTGGTGGTAAATGACTAAATGCTTTTTCTTTTTTTTTTTTGAAACAAGTGTCCGTTGTTGGAACTAGTTTTTAGTTTTTCCCAAGTGATATGATAGTGGAATGTGACCGGTTAAATTTTAATTGGTCATGGTCATTGAATTTGATTGTTTTCCAATGACAGTCAAAGGAAACCGTGAATTTTCCTAATTGTACTAGCTTTCGGGAATTTTGGATTTGAAATTGGGAAATGGGAAGCAAGACACGCATTAACCTAAGTATTTCACAAATCCCTAAAGTGAACTTTTTTGATGTGTCTAAAACAACTCAAGCAACGTAAACATAGATAATTTCTCACTTGAGATTTTATTTCATGAATTATGCAAATAGGAAGTTTTATTTTGTTATTTTTCCCATGATAATTAGTTGACTACTAGTTTATCATAGCGACTGGAAAAAAGAAGAAAGGACTATGCATAGGAAAATAATAGAAAAGCATTGAGAAAAAGAAAAAAAGAAAAAAAACAAAGGGTTCAATGAAATTGAATTGAGATCCAAAGGGAAAAGTAATTTGTTGGAGTTGGCTTTAGTTGTGGCTTTTGCGAAGTAGGCATTGCAAGAGATACCGAAGTTGGAATATCCTTCCACTGTTGTGTCACTGTCTTGATCTGAGTGAAAAAGTCCACTCCTGCTTTGCCTGCAACAATATTCCAAACTCGAGTATATAAGCCAAGAGAAAGAGAATTGAAATATTTTCTGAAGTTGTTGTTCTATTCATTCACATAGCTTTGCTATTTATACATACCGAGTTTATGATAGAGTCATATCTAAGTAAATATATTCTATACATATTCGAGTCTATCGTAATACCCCCGTCACGTTGGTGGTACGTAATGTCGAACGCCAAACGTGGACATCAGTCTTGCAAAGGTAAGTTCGGGCAATGCTTTGGTCAAGATCTCGGCCACCAGCTGGTCCTTTGTAGAAATGTGATGAGTTGTAATGAGCTTGGCCTGAACAACATCCTGAACTTGATGGCAGTCAGACTCAATGTGTTTGGTACGCTCATGGAAGACAAGATTAGCTGTAATGTAGATAACAGCTTGACTGTCACAATGAAGATCGATAGGGTGAGAATGAACAACACCCAACGTGCGCATAAGAGCCCTCAGCCATTTGATTTCCTTTAGAGTATAGGCCATGGCGCGGTATTCTGCTTCCGCAGAGGAAGAGGAGACCGTTTTCTGTTTCTTGGTTTTCCAAGAGATGGGTGAGTCACCCAAGTAAACGACGTAGGCGGAGAGAGACCGATAAGTTAAAGGACAACCGTTATAGTCGGAGTCACAATATGCACTGAGATGAAGCTCACTGTCAGAACGAAGAAATATACCTTGAGCAGGAGAACCTTTGAGATAGCGAACCAGACACAAGGCTGCTTCCCAATGATCAACGAGAGGGGCTTTCATAAACTGAAAAAGGATATGCACAGCGTAACTCAAGTCTGGTCTGGTGATGGTCAAGTAAATGAACCAGCCCACCAGATGGCGATACCGCTGCGGATTATCAAACAGAGGACTCTTACTCTTAGCAAGCTTGTGATTCAGCTAAATAGGAACCGGAGACGGTTTAGCACCTAAGAGACCAGTTTCAGAGAGAATGTCAAGAGCGTACTTACGTTGGGAGAGACAAAAACCATCCGGAACCCGAGAAACCTCAATACCGAGAAAATACTTAAGTTTACCCAAATCCTTCATATGAAAACGTTTGTTGACCTGAACTTTGAACTCGTTGATCGCTTGAAGATTATTTCCGGCAACAACAAAATCATCCACATACACCAAAACATGAAGGATTAGTGTCCCTCGTCGTAAGGAGAATAAAGAATAATCCTGATAGCTCTGAGTGAAGCCAAGTTCCCGAAGAGCAGTTGACAACTTCAAAAACCAACAGCGCGGAGCTTGTTTAAGGCCGTACAGAGACTTTCGAAGACGACAAACTTTGTTGGGATCCGCAGACTTGAACCCCGGAGGAAGTTTCATATACACCTCCTCATCCAGGTTACCATGTAAGAAGGCGTTGTGGAAGTCCGTTTTATGCACTTCCTAGTCCTTGGCATCCGTGACAGCTAAAAGAGACCGAACCGTGGTCATCTTAGCAACGGGAGCGAATGTTTCTTTAAAATCCGTACCTTCTTTTTGATGGTTCCCAATCACCACCAAACGAGCTTTGTAGCGCTCGAGAGTTCCGTCGGAGTTGAATTTCAACTTCTAGACCCATTTGCTGCTGATAGCTTTCTTCCCGGGAGGGAGATCAGTAACCTCCCATGTCTGATTAGCATCAAGAGCATCAATTTCCTTCTGCATAGCATCGCACCACTCCTTGATGAGAACCGCATCCTTAAAGTGCTTAGGTTCATTGCTGTCGAGAATCGCGGCAAGAAAGGCAATATGGTTTGCTGAAAAACCAGACTCATGTAAGCAATCAGCAATAGGATATAAAACCTTACCGGAGACCGTTGACGAGGATTCTTTGGTGGAGAGATCAGGCGAGAGAACGTGTGAGGGAGAGTGTACATTGCGAGTGACAACGTAATCCTTAAGCAACACAGACGGTTTCTTGGTACAAAGACCCTTGCCGAGAAGTTCAGGAAGACCCGGTGATGATGGTGACTCAACAAGAGGCATATGATCGATCTGTGGTGAATCTGATGACAACGAAGGAGTGGAGTCAATGTCACAAGAAGGAGCCAGAAACGGGGGATGCACTAGTTGTTTAGGTGTCGATGGTGTGGCATCCTCAGCAGCTGGCGGAGGGGCAATAGTAGGTGCGGGTTCAGGAACAATGTTGTTGACAGGAGGAAGAGTAGATAATCAACCTGACGGTACAGGGTCGGGGACGTTGGTAGGTGCATCAAGAAAAAGATCACCAGGGAGAGGACCTGATGGTACGACCGACGGTGTGTAGTTCTCAATCGTAGCAAAAGGAAACACGTCCTCCTGAAAACGCACATCTCTACATGTGAAAAACTGTTCTGTGTCGAGATCATACAGCCGCCAGGCTTTCTTACCAAATGGATAACCGACCATGATACACCTCCGACTGCGAGTTTCGAACTTGTCCTTGTCACGGAAGCGATGGTGAGCATAATATAGACAACCGAATACACGGATCATGGCATACAAAGGTGGCGAACCAAAAAGAATTTCATATGGTGTTTTACCCTTTAAAACTGATGATGGAGTCTGGTTGATAAGATGTGTAGCAGTGAGAATGTTCTCACCCCAAAACGTTGTTGGTAAGTGTGATTGAAAGAGACAAGCACGGGCCACATTAAGAATAAGACTGTGTTTGCGCTCTACCCGGCCGTTCTGCTGTGGAGTATCAACGCAGGAAGTTTGATGTATAATTCCTTGCTGTTAAAAATAGGACGTGAGACACATGAATTCAGTCTCATTATCACTGCGAAATGTCTTGACTTGTTTACCGAACTGCCTTTCAGACATTGCACAAAAAAAATTAATCAAAGCAGGAACATCGGATTTGGCTGTCATCAAATATGTCCAAACCGACCTGGAGTAGTCATCAACAAGTGTAAAGAATTGAAGGAAGAATTAGTGGAAATGTGAGTGCTCCACATGCATTGGACAACTCCACCGCCCAAATCTCTCTATAAATAAGCCTCTCCCTTCTCATTTTCGAACATCACACAAAAGGGGTAAGGAGAGAAAAATTGAGAGAGAAGGTGAGCGAGAGAAGAAAGAAAAAAAATGGGCGAGTTCGCAAGAGAGAAGAAGAGAGGGAGAAGGAGACTTTTTCGAGAGAGATCATCGGTAAAAGAAGGTGGTTTTCGATCGAAGAAGATCGAGATCGAGACGCGTTTTGCGATCGAAGAAGGTCGAGAGGATAAGTGGTTTGCAGTAAAGTGAAGCCGAGAAACGAAGTGGGTTGCGGATCCAGAACGGTCGAAGAAGCGGGGAGCTGTCGACGCGAAGTCTGTCTGATCGGGTGGTGCGGTGAAGTCCGGGAATCATCGACGCGTGAAAAAAGTGAGTCTGTGGTAAGCACGTAGTTGCGGTTTAAAGTTGATGCATGCATGCGTAAATGGGATGATTTGCATGCTAATAAATTGGACTCACTCGATAGTCGGTTAAAGAAGGAATTGGGTGAGATTTTAAGTAAATCAAAATTCTTAAAACGCGGTTTAAGAGTTGCATGCATGATCGAACCGAGAGGGTTCTGCGAGTATAAATTCTTGCTTAAAAGACGGTTTCATGCAAGAATAAATGAGTGAATATTTTGCATTTTATTGCATAATATTGGTTGAGGTTGATTGCATGCGTAAATTGGATTTAAGCGATTTAAATGGTTAAATCGAGTGAGCTTGCATGCGTAATTGGGATGAGAAGGATTTAAACAGTGTAAATCAATTGGATGGCATGCATGATGAAACGTGCTGCAAGAGTTGCTTAAGGTGGATTAATTTGGCTGCGTGCATGAAGTTTAATCATCGGTTACTTGAATTTCTATTCTTGTTACTTGATGATTAAGGTGGATTCTCTTGCTAGAAGTTTCTTTCGTGTTTATGCTTGATTTTCTTGCTTGAGACGTTGTTGGTATTTTAGCGAGTCTCTTGAATTTGTTTCTTGAGTATTAGCTAGAATAAGTGTGTCGATCTTCTGTTCCAACTGAGGTTGTCATGCATGAGTTCCCGACGACCACTCACGCGGGGACACTGTCACGGCTAGCTAGCTACTAGTGTGACCGCTACATGACGATGTAGCATGTTGTGGGCTCATGTTGGTAACCTTTGTGGTCTCGGCATGGAGCAGTGTTGGTGGAACGGAACAGAATTTCGAGGGCCCTTAGGTGAAAAGAGTCTAGATGATTTCAAGCGATCGATGTTGTATTCTAGATGATGTCGATCGGATGTTTGGAGAAGGAGTATAGGGAGTTTCGCGTGTCCCTCATGTATTTGAGATGGCCTTGAGAGGCGTGTATGAGTTAAAGTGTCTGAATTGTACGTTGGGAGTTATTTGGTGTTTATAGCGAGTATAGATCATCGAGATGAGTTGTATGGATCTAATCTCTCTCGCTTGTTTTGGTTTAAATTGCTTCCGCTACTGTTTTCGTTGCGTGGCTTTGATAACTTGTCAAGTTTGTTTACTTGCTTGTTTTCTTGTTGACGGGGTAGTCAGGTTGAGGGGAGGTAGAAACCCGTTTAAGAGAATGGGGTACCCAGACTCACTGAGTAATCTTAGATTACTCATGTTTTTATTGGTTGTGGTCTTGCAGGGAAGCCTAAGTGAGTGTAGAGCCAGAGCAAACGTTAGGGTACCGGATAGGGTTTTCTTGTGTTCTTTGTAAAACCCTATATTTTCTTAAACGAATAAGTGTAAAACTTTCCGACTATCTTTATATATATTACTTTGATAATTTATTTACGATGTAATATTTTGTTAAAGTAATATATATTCGGTTTTCAGGAAAGCATGACAAGTTGCAAATGATACTCGGCCTAGTCCGGGCTAACACAACGCACCAGGCCGCGAGGATTGCAAAGCCTAAGTAACCTCGGTTGTGGGTGGAGTTGTGCCTGGGAGGACCGGTCGGGAAGTCTGCAGCTTCCGTCCCTCGACCGGATCACCTTGGTGCAATTCTGCAAGTGGCGTCCTGTGGCTGTCTGATGGCCTTCGTGGTCCTAGGACGGTTCGGGGGCGTTACAATGGGTGTCCTAATCTACAATGCCACAAGGCCACTGAGGTAGAATCCACGGACGAAACTTTGTTGACACGCGCAGCGGACATACCGGTAAAATAGTACACTCCCTAACGTTCCAACCCTGCTCCAATCAAAGTCCTCGAAAAATGGTCCTGCAAAAAATACAAAGTGTCGGTGAAAATTGCGATAGAGCCAGTTTGTTTAAGCAATTTAGACACAGAGATTAATGTGCAGTCAAAATCCGGAACAAACAACACATCATCAATTAGATAGGCAGAGCTAAGCGGGAGAGAGCCACGCTTAGTAGCTCGAGAGAAAAGACCATCAGGAAACGTCACAGAGGACGAACGAATGTCAATGACATTAACCAAGAGAGAACAGTCTCCAGTCATGTGATGCGAAGCACCTGTATCAATTATGACATCAGTAAGATTGGTTTTACCCGACAATTTTTCTGAAGTGGTTGACGGACGTTGGCTTTGAAGCAAGCTGATTAGGTGAGCAATCTGGTATGTGCCGCTGTCGGATGTCGTTGCAACACGAGCGTTGCTAACCTGTCCTCTTCCACGACCTCTGGATGAACGGCCACCACGCTGAGTAGAACGGAAATCAATGTTCCCACGAACAGAGACATCATGAGTGTCGGAAGTGGAGGGACGAGTACCACCTTTTTGTTCAAAGTACCAATCTGGAAAACCATGGAGTTGGAAGCATTCAGAGACATCATGGCCTTGACGACGACAGTGGGTGCATGAAAGTGTGGAGCGATCACGAGTCCGAGAGCCAGAGACAGCGGCCACCTGGGAAGTAACCTCCGCTTGAACAGAGAAACCGATGCCCTCTGTTTTGTTCACTTCACGCAGAGTTGCAGCATTGATGTTTTGTTCCTCGCGAACAACACGAGAGTACGGTTGATTCAGAGACGGAAGAGGGTCTTGATTAGTGATAACAGAACGAATGTTGGTGAAGCGAGGAAGATCAAGGCCAAAAAGGAATTGATGAACTTTGTCGTCTTCACGATCCTTGGCGATATCAGGGGCTGCTGCGCAACAACAGACACGACTAGTGTTGTAGTTCTAGAGTTCTTCCCAAAGCTTCGAGAGACATCCGTAGTAAGCAAGAACCGATTGACCATTCTGTCTGCAAGCCGAGATTTCATCCTTCAGGACTTGCTTTCTCACACCATTCCCGTCAGAAAAACGATCATGGAGAGAAGTCCACAACATCAAAGAATTGGAGACAAACGACACAGTGGATCGGAGCTTTGGATCAATAGAGGCCGTATCCAGCCAACAATCATTGAGTTTGCAGCAAGCCACATACCCAACTCAGGTTCAGCAGCTGGTTTAGGAATTGTCCCATCGATGAAACCTATCTTCTGTTTTGCTTGAAGCGAGTTCTTCAACTCAGTTGACCATTCGGGATAATTGTCTTCTGTGAGGATGACAGAAGAGATCAAGGCACTTGGGTTATCAGATAATTTGAATCACATATCATCAAATTTAGTCTATGACAATCATATTGTATAATCCAATTGAACAAAGAGGTGGTTGACATTAGTTCATGATCCTTATGATGGTTCATAAAGCATTGTACATGATCTCAAGCTAATTACACTTTTCGAGAATAAAATATGTGAAATTTTCAAGAACAAAAAATACGAAAATATACAAGCAAATCTACATGCTCTTAACAAAGACTTAAGTTGTTCTATAAATCCAAATGTTGAATCCCAAATCAATCAAATTAGTCCATGATAATCATATTCAAATGTCAATATTATTCCATGTATTTGAAAAATAAAAGAGAGATTTTATGAATAAACTTCTCAATTACTACTTTATTCAAAGCACCAACCTTCCATAAATATTGATTGGTCATTATTACTGGTTACAAAGACTTAAAAACCTTATTTCTTTATATAACCATATTTGATCTTCTAAACCCTTTTTGAACCAGCACGTCCAACAGGACGACGACTCCTCCGAGATGAGTGAGACTCTTGCACATTAATGGTCTTTAAACCGAGCTTCTTACCGTTCATTCCCTTGATGGCATCTTTCATGGATTTCTCATCTTTGAAACTAACAAATCCATATACCTTTCTTATTGTCATGGAGTCAGAATCATAATCATAATCATAATCATAATAATCCTCATCATCTCTTTCGTAAATGACCTGTGAAACAAACAAAGAAAAAAAAAAATATTATAGATAAATCAAGAATTCAATACCAACGCGGGAAAAGTGAAAAAGATTATCGAACTTTAGAATCCATGACGTCGCCAAACTGAGAAAATGCATTCTCAAGATCTTTTTCATCTGTGTCCGACTCAAGGTTGCCAACATAGCACGTGAACTTGACATCTGTCGGCGACGCCATAGCTAAAAGAAAGATGAAATACAAATGTTGGTGGTTTCTAAGTAAAGAACATAACGATTTGTGCGTGATGGGGTGAGAAACAGTTCAGTCAATTTATAGAAAATGTGAGAAGCTTTCAAGTCTTTAGCTAACTTATGCATGTGGTAAATGCTACTTGTAAACTTTTTTTTGAAACAAGTGTCGTTGTTGGAACTAGTTTCTACTAAATGATGATGATTGGGAAGGTAAGAGGTTCATGTGTATTTGATTGTTTTTTTCGATGAAAGCTCGAAATTCTCCCAATACTAGATTAAATCGTTTTTTGGGATATTTGAATATGGAATTGTGAAGGAAGAAACATATTAACGTCTAGTATAGTAGTATTAAGTAGTATTTTACAAATCCTAGACTTTTTTTTATGTGCCTAAAACAACTCGAGCAACGTCAACATAGAGAATTTCTCACTTGAGATTTTATTTCATGAATTATGCAAATATAAAGTTTTATTTTGCTATTTTCCCCCATGATAATTTAGCTGACTACCAGTTTATCATAGTGACAAAAAAAAAAGAAAAAAAAAAATAAGAACAAATATAGGGTTCAAATGAAATTGGCTGTAGTTATGGCTTTTGGGAAGTCGGCGTTGCAAGAGATACTGAAGTTGGAATATCCTTCCACTGTTGTGTCACTGTCTTGATCTGAGTGAAAAAGTCCACTCCTGCTTTGCCTGCAACAATATTCCAAACTCGAGTATATGATAACGTAAAACAGAGATTTGATTCAAATAGCTTCAAATTAACAAGTAACCGATAAGCATGAAACAACGTTCACAAGAAACGCAGAATCACCATCTCATCTGCAAGAGTCTCCAAGGGAGATCCAACAAACGATGAGGAAGATAAAACCTAGAAGATTCTAGAAAGCTAACAAGTTCAGATAATTTTGCATAATAGAAATGATGAGCTATAAGTGCTCTTTATACTAAGTTACTAACAGAGTTAACTGATATATTTTGTTAGCCGTCATGTCACCGTTACGTTGATATTCTTGGCATACTTCCTCCTCCGCTAACAGCTCACAATCCAGCTCATCTCGCACGTGACACTTCTCTTCTTATCTTGACTTGCCTTGACTTCACATGTGCGGTTGCCAGCTCCTCATTTGCTACATCAAATCTCCCCTCTTCGAAGAACCTTGACCACAAGGTTCAGATGTAGAACTGTCCATGGAGCTTTACCTACAGCTAACAACTCCATTGTAGTGAAACTGAACCTCCAGGATCCCAACTTGACTGCCAAAATTATGTGAAGATGTAGCCTTGCAACGACGCCACACATAATGACTTGCACTCCCAAAGTGCATATGAGTATTCAAAACCACGGTCATTTGTTGCAGCTCCACTCTGCATTTACCTGCCACCTTAACTAATAGCTTCTGCACAAGATATTTTGTAGGTGATATTGCAACACTCTCCAAATTGAAGACTAACTCTGAAATTATATGTAAAAGCTTGAATCTCCACTTGTGCTTAATTTGATCAGTCACTTCACCATGTATAAACTGTTGCAGATCTTGTAAAGTTTGTCTAAACCACATTCTGCATCTTCTTTGCATGAAGGCATCCTCTGAAATACTCTGCAATGTTGCAGCCAACCAGCTAAAAGTTACAGCAGATAGCTCATCTCCTTGAATAGTGGTAATAGCAATGCCAGAAACAGAGTGTGATTCAATAGAATCAGACTGTAACTTCTCCAAGACATGCCTCTGATTTTTGTATTTAAACATCCAAGATTTTGAGCCCTTTCGCTTTTTCCCATTGTGCTGCAACCTATCCACTCCTTGCAAGACCTTGAAAACGTCACCAGTAGATTCAGGTTGCTGCAGTGATTTCTTCACTCCAACAAAGGCTTCTTGCTTAAGCGATTGATAATCACTCTCATTCTTAGAAGTATTTCCTTCTCTGACAACAGTTTTATTGACCTTTGTATCATAAACAGCTACTGTTGTTAGAAGCTCATTATCTCCCACTTGTTGCTTATGATCTTTGCTTATCATATCTGTATGACTGAAGCTACCTTTATTCTCTGCAACTGAAATTGCTTGTTTCACCACAACAAAAATCTCTTGTTGAATCAATTGCTTCTCGTTTGAGGAGTTTTTATCCTTATATAAGACTGCCTTACGAGGATGCTCACAACTCAATTCTTGTTGATGCAACAAGCTGTCCACTTCAAAAGAAGACTCAGGCTGAACTTTTTTAAGAAAAATTTCATTAACCTTTGTATCCAAACCAGCTGCAGGCGTTAGAGAATCATTATCTCTCAGTTTCTTCTTATGATCTTCACCAATTCTATCCACCTCTTTTTGCTCTCCTGCCTCTATCACAAACTGCTGAATGTTCCTATGACTGAGAGACAATGTCGAAGTGTACCATCCTTTCTGAATTATCTGTGTTGGATATGCCGTTTCATATAAACGACCCACTAACAAGCATTGCTGAATTGATTTTGGTTGACACAGCTTAATATGTGTTTGTGTAGCTAACCTCAATTCCGCTAAATTCACACTAACCATATACTCCTCCGAGAGATTGACTCTAGCTCTTATCCACTCAAACTTCTCATGATATTTCTCAATTCTTTCGGTTTCCTGCGACTTTTTCAACTCAACAACTGGATCAACCTTCAGCTCCTGACTTTCATCACTTCCATATTCTTTGTCACGTTTACTAACTCTCAACTTGGCCCCGTACGTTTTGTTTTCCAAGTAAGTAGCAAATAGATCATAACCAAGCCCCTGTTCACTCTTTTGTTTCCTGAATTTGAACATCCAAGTCTTAATCCTTTTCATTTTTGTCTTTATTCTAAGGTTCTTAACACTCAGCTTCTCTTTATGATGAGACAATTTGCAGAACATTTGGTGTGCAGTGATATATTTTGCCATACTTAACACTTTCTGAACCCTCTCAACATCACTTGCAACCTCAAATGACATATTACTGTTCTTTTGAACCCCTTCTAGCTCCAGATTCTCGTTCTTCACCACATCTAACTTTTCTAATTCTAAATTTATTTTCCCAAGTTCAACACTCCTTGAAAGCTCAGTAATAGTAATAGGTACCTGAAATTGTGGAGTTGGTTCTTCTTCCACAATTGATTTCTCTTCTGGAGCTTCATAGGCCTCATTGATCGTACAATACTCAGTGAATTCACGAAGTTCTTCATTAGAGAGCTGATTTTCATCACCATCAATCATGAGAATTCCGAATTTCTTGTGTTTAAAGTGGTGATGGGGAGTTTCTGGCTCTGCGCAGAACACACACAACCCCTTCGACCATCTCTCTTCAATTTCTTCCAACGATATGCTCCGACGGATCTTCATCTTGCGATTTGAAAACGAAACTTTGATCTCTGCCATTGAATCCGAGGAAACGATTGGCTCAGATCTCTCGTTGTTGGTGTCAGGAATTACGAACGGAGGTGGAGATCTTAGCTGTGAGTATCGTGCGTAGTTGTAAGCTTCCATCGACTGCTTTGTTTCACGATCAACCGCCTCCCTCAACAAAGCATATTCTCTCTTCCACGCCATTGTTTCCGAGGACACGACTAGCTCTGATACCATTGATAACGTAAAACAGAGATTTGATTCAAATAGCTTCAAATTAACAAGTAACCGATAAGCATGAAACAACGTTCACAAGAAACGCAGAATTAGGAATGTTAAAATGGGTAAACCCACCCCATTTAAACCCATCTCATTTAGTCTCACCCCATTTAACTATAAACCCATTTAAACCCATATATATTTGAAACCCAATTAACCATACCCAATTAAACATACATATTCCCATTTAACCTATTGAACCATTTAAGTATTTAATTTTGGTGATAATATATTATTATGTAATTTTGTGCCTTTGTAATTTTGGCAGGAAAAAATGTTTTTGTGAGAGTATTTTTAATTATAAAAAAAAACATTTTTTGGGAAAAAACATTTTGATAATAAAAAAAAAAAAACAATTTTGTTTTTAGACAGGAAAACATGTTTTGCGGTTTTGGCGGGAAAACACGGTTTTGGCGTGAAAAAAACATTTTTGCTATTTTGGCGGGAAAACACATTTTTGCGGTTTTAGCGGGAAAACACGTTTTTGCGGTTTTGGCGGGAAAACACATTTTTAGCAGGAAACACGTTTTTAGCGGGAAAACACGTTTTTGCGGTTTTGGCGGGATAATACGTTTTTGGCGGCAAAACACGTTTTTCGGTTCTGGCGGGATTACACATTTTTGCGGTTTTGGCGGGAAAACACGTTTTTGCGGTTTTGGCGGGAAAACACATTTTTGCGGTTTTAGCGGGAAAACACGTTTTTGCGGTTTTGGCGGGAAAACATATTTTTGCGGTTTTGGCGGAAAAATAGTTTTTGCGGTTTTAGCGGGAAAACACGGTTTTGCGGTTTTAGCGGGAAAACACGGTTTTGCGGTTTTGGCGGGATAATACGTTTTTGGCGGCAAAACACGTTTTTTCGGTTCTGGCAGGAAAACACATTTTTGTGGTTTTGGCGGGAAAACACATTTTTGCGGTTTTAGCGGGAAAACACGTTTTTGCGGTTTTGGCGGGAAAACATATTTTTGCGGTTTTGGCGGAAAAATAGTTTTTGCGGTTTTAGCGGGAAAACACGGTTTTGCGGTTTTAGCGGGAAAACACGGTTTTGCGGTTTTGGCGGGATAATACGTTTTTGGCGGCAAAACACGTTTTTTCGGTTCTGGCAGGAAAACACATTTTTGTGGTTTTGGCGGGAAAACACATTTTTGCGGTTTTAGCGGGAAAACACGTTTTTGCGGTTTTGGCGGGAAAACATATTTTTGCGGTTTTGGCGGGAAAATAGTTTTTGCGGTTTTAGCGGGAAAACACGGTTTTGCGGTTTTAGCGGGAAATTTTTTTTGCGGTTTTGGTAGGAAAACACATTTTTATGAATTTGGCGGGAAAACACAGTTTCGAAAAAAATATAATTTTCTGTTTTTGGTAAGAAAATGTGATTTTACAATTTTAACAAAAAAAATATAATATTTATATGATAAATATTTAATAAAAATATCAACATAAATGGGTCTAAATGGATATCCATTTATTTATGATAAAACCCATATAACTAATGGGACTAAATGGGGAAAACCATTTAACCCCATTTAATTTTTCTCCATAAATGGGTATAAATGGGGTCATTTTAGTTCAACATACCCATTTATTGAATGGTTTGTCTGACCCATATTAACATCCCTACGCAGAATCACCATCTCATCTGCAAGAGTCTCCAATGGAAATCCAACAAACGATGAGGAAGATAAAACCTAGAAGATTCTAGAAAGCTAACAAGTTCAGATAATTTTGCATAATAGAAATGATGAGCTATAAGTGCTCTTTATACTAAGTTACTAACAGAGTTAACTGATATATTTTGTTAGCCGTCATGTCACCGTTACGTTGATATTCTTGGCATACTTCCTCCTCCGCTAACAGCTCACAATCCAGCTCATCTCGCACGTGACACTTCTCTTCTTATCTTGACTTGCCTTGACTTCACATGTGCGGTTGCCAGCTCCTCATTTGCTACATCAGTATATAAGCCAAGAGAAAGAGTATACATCTTCTTCTGTTTAGTTAATTGTGATAATCTTCTTACCATAGAAGTTAAGATCTCCTGCAAAAGAGGCCTTGTTCCCAGTGAAGGAGAAAAACGGTAATGGAACCGGGATTGGAACATTAATACCGATCTGGTAAGACATTAATAACAACAAAAGAAGAGATCAACCATGTAATAAATTGCATACAACAAGTGTTGTAGTATTTTTATAGGGTCTAAAGTTCGCCATACCTGTCCTGCTTCAATTTCCATCTGAAACTTTCTTGCTGCTGCCCCCGACGAAGTAAAAACCGCAGCACCGTTCCCATACCTGTTGAAAGCGTAAATACCAAATTGTTGAAAAAACATGCGAAGAATAATATTAGCGTAAATACCAAATTGTTGAAACATGCGAGGAATATAAAAAAAGGGTGCTTACTTGTTTTTATTTATTATGAATATGGCCTCATCAAAGCTGCTTGCCTGTAAATGAATATGTCACAAAGGTATCAGAGGGCATCAAATCACACGAATATATAAAAAAGTGAATGAAATGATTGGAATAAAACTATCTTGTTCCAATCTGACCTCCATGCGTACAAGAACGGGGCCAAAGATTTCCTCCTGCAATGTGCCAAAAGACAAAAGAAATGTAAGTTTCAAGCAGACTACGGATTATTTTGCTTAAGTACAGAATAATTAATACCTTGTAACACTCCATGTCTGGAGTAAGGTTAATTAAAACTTATGTGCATGAATATTTTAAAAATTAATTAATTTTTCCTATCTCAAATTAAGCCAGATAAAAAAAATTCGACAAGATAACAAGATGATAATTTTTTAAGAATTCTATATAAATATATATATATATATATAGTTTGTTAGTTTTTTCTATTATATTTATGTTTAAACTGCTTAAGAACATTATAAATAGTTTTAGCCGCTTTTTATATTTACTTGTATAAGTATAAGCATTATCGGTTCCAAATATGCTATACCATCATCGGCTCAACTTCATAATCTAATGTTAAATTATAGTAACCATGCACATTTTTTCTAATCTTTGAATGTATATCATTTTTCTTTGGATAGACTCGCTCATAATATTAAGATACTCATCATTCCTTTAAGTTAATGAATGTTTTTTTCACAAGTGAGTACATTTAAATTATTAATATATATCCTTAAATAAATTTTGTAGTGTCTAAATTTATTAGCTTATCATCTCCTTATAAATATTATTTGTCGATATCAAATTTGTAATATTGATTAAATGATGAAACATCACTATTATTACATGATAGAAATGTATCTTTCTAAAATTATATGTTGAAATCTTTTATAAAACTGGTTTTAAAAATTATCTCTTTCTATATAAATTAATACCTCTATAATTTAATATGATAATAGAGTTATGAATTTTTAATAACATATAGAGGTTTTACTGTATTTCTATAAACTCTAATGGACAAAAACAAATTTTAACTCGTTTACGCGCAGAGTTGAAAGCTTTAATAGGGTGATAACCTACACAATACTAGCGTAAGAGTTCAGAGCTAGTAAAGTTAGCTGTGTTAGATTTCATAATATATTGTTCAAAATTAGTAAAGATGGTGTCATATTTAGATGATTGGTCACAGTATTTTCAGATTGAAAGTATATTTATGGGTTTCTCTATTATTTTGTACTTTTTCACATTTCACACAATCTTAATGGTACGGCGGATTGTTTGGTTTGATGGGTTTTTTTAGTAAGAAAACAACAACAAACTCTCCTTGGATGATTCATATTGTTTGCTTCAAGAAAACAACAACAAACTTCATTAGAGAATCATTCAAATACAACAATTAGCTAAAAAATTATTTCCTCAAACATCACCAATCACAATCAAAATACAACAAGAACCTAGAAACATGTAACCCTGAGAATAAGCACAATACCAACAATTTCCCCACAAAAAAAACCTAAAAAAAGAAGGAAGAAGACAATTTTGTTTACCAGTGCTCGATGATCACAATCTCCTCCTTCCCAGAGTGGTCTTCATCTTCTTCTGGACTTCCTCCTCTTTCTGGACTTCCAGAACTACCTCTTGTTCTTCTATTTCTATCTTTATCTTCTTCTTCGCCGGTCCACCTGCCTTCGATTTCCTCTTCCTTTTCCTCACAGGATAGTCAAGCTGCACAAGCCTAGGGCGGACCCGAAAAAAATTATTACTGGTGGCAGATTACCACTTGGTGGAATCGAACCCTCAACCTTAAGCATATTTTACCTTGTTCTCAAACCATTCTGCTACTTAGCCTTTTCTGCTTAGTGTAAATTTTTTTGATATTACAATATTACTGGTGGCAGCTGCCACCACAGACCATAACGTAGTTACGTAGGTCCGCCCACGCTAGAAGAAGAACTTGAACTGCTTCGTCGAGTGTAGCCTGGAGTCTTCAGACCGACGCTTCGAAGCATTCTTGTCCTCGGCGTGATTACTAACGCTCTCCCTTTTCCTTCTCCGTCAACAGAACTCTTCGGCGGCGCCATTCGTACGGAAGAGAGAAAGCTCGTCAAAAACCTCCGCACTCGAATAATTTTTGTTATTTTATTGAAATGTCTAAAACCAACCAAACCAAACCGAAAAAATAGTTTGATTTGGTTATGATTATAACTAAATTTGTTTTATTTCTGACGCTATACCAAAAATAATTATAAATCATATTCCATTATTTTACCAAAATTGTAAGTAGCTAAGTTATATGTCAAACTAGGTCATATGTGATATTAATAATTATATTATGGTTTATCATTTATATTAAATGAAATTATCAGTGTTTGATATATTATATAAGACTTATCCAAATAGGAGTACTTGGCAAATAGAATAGCTCTAATAAAACAACTGCTTTAATTAAGAAAGAAAAAGAGAGAGTTTAACATATGACCATGTTTGTCTTTCAATAAATAGGAGATGTTTGGCTCACTTTTTTTTTTTTTTTTTTTTTTNCTGATGTTATTGATTAAACTTGAAAGGATACATGGTGAAATACATTTTAAGCCGGCGGAAAACAAAAATATCTCCGGAGTCTAAAGCCTAAAAGAAGGAGTCTAAAGCCGACGGACAATGGATAAGTCCTCGGAAACAACTTATAATACTAAATAGAGAAATTGAAGGCCAAAAACGAAATACACCGAACCCAACAACTAAGAACAGAGGCAAAATACCAATAATAACGAAGACAAACACTATATCTAAACAAACAAATCGATCACATTTTCTGAAGTTTCTGCGAATGAGTTGTACCAATGAAGCCCACGGCCAAAGCAGCGAATGAGTTTGGCTCACTTATAATAGAAAAAATATTATATTACTTAAAATATATTAAGACAACTTATAAAAGTTGTTGACAAAAAGAAAATTAATAAAAATTATTTAAATTATCATAGAGAAATAAAGTTACATATGCTCGCAAGTATGGACCTAAAAAAAACACCCTTTGATAAACATAACTGGATAAAACAAAACAGAAATAAATATGTCATATTGTTTGAAACTTCATGGTTACAATCAATTCTTCAACAAATCTATATATACTTTATATTGAATTTGGTTTGTGAGCTAAAGTCACCCCATATAGGATTTGATAAAGTCACCCCAACTCCCTTAGTTTTGTCCATAAAAATCAGGGCTGCTTGTCTGTGTGTGGTTGGTTGGACTCATTGATGGTGAGTTTCTGGAACATGTTTGGGTCAATTTGATATATGTTTAATCCATCGGATTGGCTGTCGTTATGCATCACTTTACCTATTACCATCTTTAGCCGCTGCACTTCTATAATCAATTGTTCGTTCGATGTCAATACTTCCTTCAGCCGTTGTGCTTCCACACTCACTTGTTCGTTCAACGTTGTCGTCGCCTTTAGACTTTCAATATCTGCATGAAATCGAATTATTCTGTTAACACATAACAGGCTTAAATCTTAAAGTTCAAACATTTACTATAGATTGCAGAACAAAGAAACTTGCTAAAGTATCAATAAAAATTAATTAGGTGATGGTACCGTCAGGATGGAGTTTTGTCTGTTGCTTCAGCGATTCAAGTCGAATCCTGATTTCCTCCTTTTCATCAACCAACAATTGTTTATCTTTCTGCATGCAACAAAAATATAAATTCCTTACATGAACGGATAAACCGTTTAGATAGAATATGACAAGTTTATAGTTGTTAATGTGATATGTCTCACCTCCAAAAGCTTCTCTTTTTTTTGCATCAACGTGATCGCCTTCTCAAGAAACTTTATTCTGCATTCCAAGTCAATAAGGTACTGTGACTTCCTCTTCTTTGAACGTGTAGCTGCCTCTCTGTTTGCCAAGATTCTGAAAGACCATCCACGTGGGTAAATCGTAAATGTATGATAAAAAAAAAAAAAAAAAAAAAAAAAAAAAAAAAAAANAAAAAAAAAAAAAAAAAGAGGAAAAGAAAGATTTAATTAACCAGTACTTACCTTCTGACTTCTTTAGGATCAGGTCTACCCTCTGTAAGTTTGGTACTTTTCAAAATCTTCTTCAATTCATCAGCAGTGTACTCATCTTTACCAAACTCAAGGTCCAAAGTATTCGCGCAGTCTCCATCAACCGAACTGGTAGGAGAAAGAGGCAGCTCCAGGAAGTCATTGAAACAACTATCCACCGAAACACTCCTGTAGTGTCTCATAATCGAAGGAGGCGATGTAGGGTTTTCGTTGATCCTAATGGAGGAGTCTATATCCTCCACATGAGCCAATGACGAAGAACCGCGTAACAACTTTGGAGAAAGGCTCAGCGATCTTAGTGGATGATTACGTAATGACGACGGAGAAAGGCTCAAAGGCGGCAAGGAGGAGTAGAAAGCCGGCCGCTGCATCATCCTCGACCGTGGTTCGGAAGGAGTGATATTGTTCCATCCATTCATTGTTAAGGATTGTAGAAGAAGACCAACAAACAATGAGAGTATCTGCATCATATATAACAAAGTTATGTTTCTACGTATATCGTTTTCTTTCTTGCGTGCGAGAAAAACAAATAGATAAATGGGAAAAAATAACAGTTTAAAACTATGATTAAAATTTAAAATTATCGAAGATCAGTTATGAAATTGTCATCACTCATCAGTTTATAGAGAAAGAAGAACAAACGTTGACCAAAGAAGAAAGAGTACTTATTACCTTAGGTTCAACAATGAACTATGAAAGTTGAACAAAATGGTATGAGAAACTATAATATGATTGTTGTTTTCTTTTGATAGTTAGCACGAACCTCCTTTTATATTGATTGACTGGAGGCTCATGTTTCAGGAATTAATCTTATTTTTTGTCAGTAAATTAACTTATAATTTTTTAAGTCAAAACACTTAAATGAACTTTGTGTTTTTAGGTAGTACTAGGTTAAACCCGCGAGTTTCAGGAATTAATCTTATTTTTTGTCAGTAAATTAACATATAATTTTTTAAGTCAAAACACTTAAATGAACTTTGTGTTTTTAGGTAGTACTAGGTTAAACCCGCGCTACGCCGCGGATTGGTTTATTATTTTTTTCTGATTTGAATTTTTTCTGATTTCATGATGTAATATATATGTTTTTGATAATTCAATAGTTATTTTGTATTTTTAGTATTATTTTTATTTTCATATGATACTTGAGTTTTTTCTTTCATAACTTTAGTTTTTACATATATTTTAAATTTTATTATGTTAAGAAATAAGTTTTTGTTTCTTTGACTTGAAAATTATATTCTTCTCTTACTAAAACAATACTGAATATTTTGGATGTTAATATAGTTAATCCAGAATATTCGGTTTTCATTAAACCAAAAAACTAGATATATATTGAAAAATTAAAGTATCTTCCAATGGAATTAAAATTGCATTTTTAATTCCACAATAAAACTTTATTTCTTAGCTTACAAAATGAAAGTTATCTTGCATCTCTTTATTTTTTAATTGCTTACAATGATTAATGGGATAAGTGATCAATGTAAGGAGTATGTTTACAGTGAAAGCAGGACATAGAAATAAGATACAAAGTTTGTATGAAGCATAATAATCGGTTCCTTTCCTAAGTGATCCAAACTTGAATTCAAACTATAAACAAATATCATATGTATATAAAACTCAACCAAGTAGAAGATATAATTTAAGTGGACATCAGTTGCAAGATCACATTTGTTTCTCCTATATGCTTTTAAATTTGCTATTAACGTTCATCAGCTGTGTTGGTTAATTCTGATCGGGACCCGCTTCTAGACTACTGTGTTTTTCCTCATCTTTTATCTCACCAACAGATCTTCCTCTTCGGCATACTTTGCAGAGATCCGACACAAGCCACAGTCTCCACTTTACATGCATTATACAAACCCAGAAACACTCAGGTGAAACCATTTCTGATCAACTTCACTGTCACCACAATAGCCAGCCTTCCAGGTCTCAACACGATGGCCTTATGCTGTCAATAGTACTTCAGAAAAGACAAAGGTCTCTGACCTTGAGGACAATAAGTTTGTGAGAATAGACTGTGCAAACAGCAGCAAAAGACAAAGAATATTCCAATGAAAAAAACTCAAACCTGAAGATAATAATGTTAAAGAGAATGAAAAATCAATAAAAAAATTTTCAAAATGTTCAATGTGTTTATGGAACTTGCGAATGTTTCTCATGTAGAAATTTATAACCACACACAAATCTTGGATTTTAATGAGCCTCTCATAACCACCTATGCTTCTACTGCGACTTTAGTTGGAATTTACGGAGATTGGTTGCCTCAAGAGCAGGTTTAGTGCAACAAAGAGATTAGGAAGATACTTAAATATCAGTGCAACAGTTAGCTCAGCTCATGGTTTAGCAAGCGCTTATATCTCTCTCTACCTTAACACCATAAGATCAATTGAGACTCCTTACAGGTTCAAAGAGAGGTTCTGATCTGAAACAGAATGTAGAGTCTGAGAGACTCGCAGACGTAGCTTGCTTTAGACATGTAACACAATCGGTTTGCAAGTTCATATGCAATACTTAATTACTGGAGAAAACAACTTCTCCTGGCCAGTTCATGATTACAAAAATATTTAGGAGCACAATATACATTATAAGATACTAACTGCGTCAACATAACGTCTAATACAAAACTTTGGCTAAAACTATCTAACGATCAGAAACTTCAAAAAATGTTGAACAGCTAAAGGCCTAGCCTGACTTGTCCACAACACGAAAATAACTTCGCTAACTAATACTAATTTGAAAATCATAATAAACCTAGAGATGGAACCACTGTGAGAAGAAAACTTACATAAGGAACACATTCTGTGTTGCGTCTCGTAAGATGTAGGACTTGAAACTCGGCCACTGGTCTAACTTGATGACATCTTAGGCTAAGATTCTTAGCCGATAAAACTCGGTTAAAATACACTCAGTTCCTTGAAAACAAAATGTGACACACAAAATCGAATACAAATTATGTTCTCTACCTACTACCTTATCATCTCTAGAATTACAAATGTTACACAGCTTTTTACCACACAAAAATAGCTCTCCTCTTTCACCGGAGCACTCATATTTTTCTCCCTCGGATCTCCTCCAATTTCTAGATTCAAACACATCAATACAATCTCAAATTCACAGCCTAGAAATCTTCCTTACTCCCCAAAATTAAGAGACATAAAGAATAAAATCATGTTACATGGGAACGAAAAGTAGAAAAAGAAGAAACCCATCATCGTCGGATCTGATGAACATATTCTGGTGGATNGCTAAAGGCCTAGCCTGACTTGTCCACAACACGAAAATAATTTCGCCAACTAATACTAATTTGAAAATCATAATAAACCTAGAGATGGAACCACTGTGAGAAGAAAACTTACATAAGGAACACATTCTTTGTGGCGTCTCCTAAGATGTAGGACTTGAAACTCGGCCACTGGTCTAATTTGATATCATCTTAGCCGATAAAACTCGGTTAAAATACACTCAGTTCACTGAAAATAAAATGTGACACACAAAATCGAATACAAATTATGTTCTCTACATACTACCTTATCATCTCTAGAATTAATGTTACACAACTTTTTACCACACAAAAATAGCTCTCCTTTTTCACCGGAGCACTCATATTTTTCTCCCTCGGATCTCCTCCAATTTCTAGATTCAAACACATCAATACATTCTCAAATTCACAGCCTAGAAATCTTCCTTACTCCCCAAAATTAAGAGACATAAAGAAGAAAATCATGTTACATGGGAACGAAAAGTAGAAGAAGAAGAAACTCATTATCGTCGGATCTGATGAACATATTCTGGTGGATCGAAGAAGAAGAAATCCACCCCAACCGATCGACCATCGATGGGGCTAACATCATCGTCGGATCTGCTTAGATTGGTAGAGAGAGCCATGACTAGGATCAGCAACACAGTCGGACCATGGTATAAACGGCGTCGAAGAAGAAGATATCAGGCATTCAGCAAAACAGTCGATCCATGGTATCACGACGACGAAGAAGAAATCAAATCATTGTTTAAACGCTATCGTTTCTCTTTTGTTTAGTCCACGTAGAAGTAAAATCATCTTAGCTGTATTAATGTTATAATTTGATTGGTTGTTTATTTTTACTGATGTGTCAACTTCTAGTTCAATACAGAAGCTGATGTGTCAACTGGAGAGAAACACTCTTGTACTTTTATAGTATTGATAATGAAAATTTATAAATATAAGGTCATTATAGTTTCTGGTTGACTCAATCTTAATTAAATTATGTATTTTGGCATGTTATTTACTTTTGCTAGTGAGAGGTTTTGGTACATTGCATATTTTCACTAGTGAATATTTTGGCAAGTTATTTATCTGTGCTATTGACTTAGTTTTAGCATGTTGTTTAGTTTTTACTTCTGAGTTATTTTGATCGTGGTCTTTAATTTTGCTATTTGCTATTAAGTTATTTTGGCAAGTTGTTTACTTTTTGGTAATTGAATACGATATTACTGGTACCAACCCGCACATAATGCGGGATAAGTCGATTCAAATAAAATATTATGAATAACATTATTATTTGAGATTTTAGATTTGTTTGTGTAAAACAAAATCTGTAAGTAAAGTTTGTTTTTTCGTTTATTCAAGTTTGCGTTTATTTTGTGTAATATGTTTCATCCGTGAACTATTTAAACGTGAAAAAGAATTTTAACTTGGTGGAGAAAGTTTTGATATCTTTTGTGTTTCTAAAATCAAATTCACATCTTTATGTTTCACATTGTTATCTACATCATTATGCCATTAAATAGATAAAGCGATATTTTTTAGACTAATCAAATTAATTTAAACTAATCCTAAGTGTAAAAATACAATGAGAAAACTGTATAAAAGTGGTAAATAATCAAAAAGTTTAGTTGTGGTGAAAATTCGTAGGAAAAATGATTGTCCTAGGGTTTAAAAAAAATCCAATAACATGGATACCATGTTAAGATTGTTGAGTCCCATATATTTAAATAGTCATTAGAATTTTTCTATAGAAGACAAAGTTTTTGTTTTTCAAAAATTTAAATTGGTGAATAGATTTAAAATTGTTTGTGAAACTTTATTTATTTTTAAGATTATATTGTGATAATTAATTTTTGAAACTTGAAACCGGAGAATAAGTTTTGCGTTTCAAAATTTTAAATAGGTGAATAAGTTTAAATTGTTTGTGGTATGTAATTTACTTTTATGATTATTGTGATAATTTTTTTTTTAATATAGTTGAATAGTCACCAGATTTTTTCAAAATAGGAGAATAACTTTAGCATTTCAAAAAAAATAAATAAATGATAATTTTTTATGAAATGTAATTTACTTTTAATAATTAAATAGGGTATGTAAGTGATAATTAAATACAATTTTGGATTTTAAAAGTTGATCAAATCTTTCATTTTTTAAACTAATAGAAAAAACATTAATTCATATATTTCAATGGCATATCCCTTATATATTAGAAGAGAAGCATTCTCACACAAAATGCTGACGTGTCGCACTCACAGAGCTTCAGACACTATTTCTTTTATTTGTCATTAGTTTTTGATAATATTTACATCAGTTTTCCAAAAATATAATTAACACCCAAAATTAAATATATTCTCTTTTGAACTTAATTATATCCTTTAATTATATTTTCATAAAATCTTTAAAATAAATTTTAAGAACTCTTTGTTCATATGATATGGTAATAATATTGATATTATAATAATTCTCACGGGTTAAATTTTAATTATTATACAAAATTGATATATATATTTTTAAATATATATATATATATATATATATATATATATACTACACAAATAAATTTTAGATTCTAATTACCGATAAATATTATAGATTTTGTGAATAAAAATTACAGTAAAAATATTTAATAATTATTTTATACCGCATCCATATAGTGCGGGTTGTTACCTAGTTTATGTTAATAGTAATGAGAAGTAAGAGCATTTATTAAAATGGTATAGGAGCTCTGTGAGCGCTGACACCTCAGTTTTTTAGTGAGAATGTTTCTCTATTAATATATAGGAGATTTTAAAGGTTGATAATCTAATTTCTCACTTTGTAAAAGAGTTATAGTCTTATAGATCTCAACAATATTTTTTAACTTTAAATTTAAATACTATGTTATTTTGGAAAGATTCTTCGTCATTATTAATTATACCCCCAAGTTGTCTGTAACTTTACGTTTCCTCTCCAAAAACTGGTAAATCAAATCATACAAAGTCAAAAATAATATGCAATATAAACCCTAGACAAATGTTTTCACTATCACATACATTATATATCTTTTTTAATTCTTAAAAGTAAACTTAGAGTATTATTCGTTAGCTTCAGTTTAATATAATGTTTATTAATAATTTTCAAATTTGACTATAAACAAAATAAGATATATTAATATTGTTGATTTTGTATAATTTATTTTGTATTTTCTGGAGATAGATGATAAAATTGTAAAAAGTGGCGATTTCGATCGAGTGTTTTCTTTATTTACAATTAGGTGTCGTAATTTTAAATTTTCATGTTTATATGTTTTTAATTTGTAGAAGGAAGAGGAAGACAGCCAATAGATGATAATTAGATAGGGATACGGAGACAGCCAATAGGAAGGTGAACTTTAAGCCAAATAAAAAGACGAGGACAATGCATAGAAGAAGAATAAGATTAAATGATCTCATGTGAGCTTCAAAACACAAAGTATGTCACATTTATGTTTTAGGTATTATCAACCAAATCACATGTCAATGCCTAAAATCCATATACTTTTCAAATTATAATGTTAAACTGATTTTGCATATTTAGATGTAAATATTGAAGCTAGGAAGAAAAATGTGTGGCTGTTGGCAAGAGACCCGAATACCTAAAGGATGAAGAATTGAAAAGCTGATGCATGCAAACGACGACCCATGGAAATGATTATCAGGTTTGCCCTGCTGCCAAATTTATTCTCTTTATATTTTCTTTAATTCGAAAATGCAAACAGCATATACTATATATGAAGATTATAGCTCAAAATACCAACGGCTGTTTACACGCACTAATTATCAGCTCCAGCCGAATTTTCGACTTCTATGTCAGTGGGAAGTATCAAAAATAGTAGAGTTTGCTTCATCTAAACTAAGATGGTAGATAACAACAAATCAGGTGGGGTGTCTTAATTTGTATTGTATGGTTTGACTCTATGTACCTGATACTACCTCTGTATACAATCTGCTGGGATAAATCAAAACCATCAGCTCTGAGGATCACTCGACGGGATCAATTCTCCAGACCTCATCTCATTGATCTCAGCCTTTGCAAGCCGAACCAAGAACAAACCAGCCAAAAAAATTGAAACGATAAGCATGAAAAAAACACTGTTCCACCCTCTGCTCGATATGAAACCAGCGAGAAGCGGTCCCAGAGCCGCCCCAACCGAACCAGTACCGTCTATAATAGCAGTTACCGTGGCCAGCGCCCGACCATTTCCTTTAATTGAGTCTTGTGTTCCAAGATCAGCTGCAACAGCTGTGGTTATGAGTGCATAAGGACCGTTTACTAATAACCCGGATATAAACATCAAGGCAATGTTGATGAACATGGACACACTCCCATAGATTCTGTACAAAATGAGGGCAGGAATGGAGAGTGCCAAGAATGTGATTGATGTGAGGGCGCGGGCGTTGATTTGATCAGATATGAACCCTGCTGATATTCCACCAAGCACTCCTCCTATGTCAAAGACTGTCGAGAGAATCCCAGCGGTTTTATGCGAGAGATTCACACCCGCAACAGCTGTTTCAAAGCATAAAGAGTAAGAACGTGGATGCAAGCCTGAGAGGTATATGGGAAAAGCCATGGATGCAGCATACCTGTGTGCCTTAAGTAGTATGGTAACCAATACAGGAACGTGTAGGCGACGAGTTTCGAGAAAAACAAACAGAAAGCGTAAGGTGCCACACCAGGCAATCTCCAAGCCTCGAGAAACCCGATAGCAAACAAGGAATCATCATCTACTACAGATTCAAGAAGCACTGCATCCTCCTCAGCTTCCTGTTTGCTCAAACTTGCTTCAACATTCTCACCTAAACTCATCTCAATCTCCATCTGTTTGCCCGGCGGTTCTTCAAACCCCAAATCATGAGGACTCACAACAAGAAACATAAACACAAACACCCCAGACACAATAACCAGCCCACCAGGCAAAACAAAAGACCACCCCCATCCGAGATCGAGAACCGAGGACGCAATAACCGAGCCAAGAATGTTCCCAACAGATGTATGAGAATTCCACACACCCATAATCAAACCACGTTTCTCTTTCCCACACCAATTACCAACAACAGAGACAACACAAGGCCACCCAATAGACTGAAACAGACCACAAACAATCTGAACACTCAAGTAAAACCCAAGCGTATGAACATTCATCCAATACCCTAACCCAAAAACAAGGGTGAGAATCCCACTACCCATCATTCCAAACACAAGCAAGTATCTCAAATCAATCCTATCTCCTAAATGACCTGCAAAGTACATACCCAAAGCATACGACGAAAGAAACGCCAAATCAAGCTCACCAAGTCTCTTAGTCCCTTGTGTTCCGTTAAACGGAGCCCATCCATTATCAATCGAGGATGATGAATTAGAAGATCCAACTGGAGGTGGTCCGAGAACGCTCTTGACGATGCTGGGAGGTTTACGGGAAGCGTGAAACGAAGCATAGGCTATGAATGTAATGATGAGAACCAAGATTTGATGAAAAGTGAAGGTTTTGTGAGGTGTGTTTAGGTTAGGGAATAGAGAAAACGCCGGAGCTAATCCGACGATTCTCGATTGCATTCTTGCTCTCAAACTCTGAGTTCAATCATCTGCAGAAAAAAAAAAAAAAAAAAAAAGGATGAATCTTTAGATCAGAAAAGCTTGAACCGTTGAGGATCTTTTACTTTTCTCCTCCCCGGTTGGTGGGTACCGGCCGGGCAGATGTTAGTTAGATCCTGGACGGTCAGCCTTGTTCTTTTGGTCGACGGTCAACTCATGTTTGTTTTTTTTTTGGGTATTTTAGTTAGTTACAAAGGTGGGTGATTTGGTGTTGCAACACTTAACCACCACTTAACAATGGATGATTGGGAAGGTAAGAGGTTCATGTGTATTTGATTGTTTTTTCGATGAAAGTCAAATGAAACCTCGAAATTCTCCTAATACTAGACTAAATCGTTCGTTTTTTGAAATTGGAATTGTGAAGGAAGAAACACATTAACGTCTAGTATAGCAGTATTATGTATTTTACAAATCCTAGACTTTTTTTTTTATGCGTCTAAAACAACTCAAGCAACGTCAACATAGAGAATTTCTCATTTGAGATTTTATTTCATGAATTATGCAAATATGAAGTTTTATTTTGCTATTTTCCCCATGATAATTTAGCTGACTATCATAGTGACAAAAAAAAAAAAAAAAAAAAAAAAAAAAAAA
>NC_025699.1:21835999-21846595 GCF_000633955.1 Camelina sativa
TGAAATTGGCTGTAGTTATGGCTTTTGCGAAGTCGGCATTGCAAGAGATACTGAAGTTGGAATATCCTTCCACTGTTGTGTCACTGTCTTGATCTGAGTGAAAAAGTCCACTCCTGCTTTGCCTGCAACAATATTCCAAACTCGAGTATATAAGCCAAGAGAAAGAGTATACATCTTCTTCTGTTTAGTTAATTGTGATAATCTTCTTACCATAGAAGTTAAGATCTCCTGCAAAAGAGGCCTTGTTCCCAGTGAAGGAGAAGAACGGTAACGGAACCGGGATTGGAACATTAATACCGATCTGGGAAAACATTTAACCACAACAAAAGACAGGTCTCAACCATGCTATATAGTATTGCATACAACAAGTGTTGTAGTATTTTTATAGGGTCTAAAGTTCTTTATACCTGTCCTGCTTCAATTTCCATCTGAAACTTTCTTGCTGCTGCCCCCGACGAAGTAAAAACCGCAGCACCGTTCCCATACCTGTTGAAAGCGCAAATACCAAATTGTTGAAAAAACATGCGAGGAATAATATTAGTATTGAGATATAAATGGGATATAAAAAAAAGGGTGCTTACTTGTTTTTATTTATTATGGATATGGCCTCATCAAAGCTGCTTGCCTGTAAATGAATATGTCACAAAGGCATCAGAGGGCATAAAATCACACGAATATATAAAAAAGTGAATGAAATGATTGGAATAAAAGTTATAAAACTATCTTGTTCCAATCTGACCTCCATGCATACAAGAACGGGACCAAAGATTTCCTCCTGCAATGTGCCAAAGGACAAAAGAAATGTAAGTTTCAAGCAGACTACGGATTATTTTGCTGAAGTAACAGAATAATAATACCTTGTAACACTCCATGTCTGGAGTAACACCAGATAAAATGGTAGGACCGATGAAATTCCCTTTCTCGTATCCTGGAACCTGTTTGTTACGAGAGAAGATGTATAAACTTCTCGGACTAGTCGATTGTTGACTTCAAGATTACACAAAGATTTTTAATCCAACGATATCATCCAGCACAAAGAGACCAATATACTTCTGTAGTTCGTGATGATTACTATTTCGTAAAAAAATGGACTGTATTTAAGATATGATGAGACTGTTACAACAGCAGTAACCAAGGAGATTTTGTAAATACCACAATATTTCTTCCGTCAAGCAGCAATTTAGCACCATCTTCCACACCAGATTGAATCAAGCGGCATATCCTTTCTTTGGCCTAGCCATATAAAAATTTAGCCATACGTTATATATATCAAACAACAGACAAACGCAACACTAAACATGATCATTACACACGTAAGTTCAGCAGTAGTCATGACCAGTAGCAGAGGTCTGAGCGCAAAAATACCTGTTTACTAATTACAGGACCCAGGTCTGCATCTGGTTCTGACCCACATGTGACTTTAAGGGCTTTCGCTCGTTCAACGAGTTTATCCTCCCTGGTTAGTATCAGCCAAGTTAAAAGCTAATCTTAATTATACTGTCAAATGAAAATCAACTGGCCTCACACAGCTTGTTCAGTTACTAAGCTTTTAAATCCAGGACAACAAACAGTAGTCTTTCATTCTAAATTATTAAAAGAAGTGTTTCCCAAATATGTTTGTCACAAGAAAAATGAATATATGACATCGGAGTGATTTGAATATAGAGGAAAGAAAGTTAGTAGTACCATGATTTTGCATCGCCTACAAATACCACTGTACTCAGTGCCATGCATCTCTGTCCAGCGGCACCAAACCCAGCAGCAAGTAGCGCATTTAAAGTAGCCTCGATGTTGGCATCAGGCAAGACAAGTCCATGATTTTTCGCCCCCATATTTGACTGAATCAATATTTTATAAGCAATTTGACATATAGTCTCGAATACTGAGGAGGAATTTTACAGGGGAAAAGATGCAAGATGTTACCTGAATACGTTTGCCTTTCGCTGCTGCTCTTGCATATATATGCATTCCAGCCTTTAAACAAAACAATTTCCATTCGGAACACACAAGTTAAACCAAAAATTTGAGCTCAGAAGAAAAGCAATTCTGCCAGCATCAGATTTAGAAGAGTCTAAGGTATGATTTAGCTATCTGTGCAATAGAGTAGTATGTTATCTAGCTGAACTAATTACACAGGAATCTGACTAGATGTAATTTTGTAAATATTATCAATCATAAACTTGGTCAAACGCAAACCCAAGTCTGCAGGCTATAAAAGAGCACAACAAAAGATATACTTACTGTGTTCGAGCCAACAAAAGAAACAGCCCTTATATCTTCATCATCACAGATAGCATTCACAGTATCCTGGCATGTAGTCATGCATTATTGTTAACGACAAAGAAGTGAAGGCAATACTGCGGAATCCTTACATACTGTACTAAATTTGGGACAGTTTCAAGGGGAATCTTCTCTGCAACAATTTAAATCCTACTACTAATAGAAAACTAAGCGAGAATTTTTGAAATAACCTACATTAGTGCCATGAACGATATTGAGAACCCCGTCAGGTAATCCAGCTTCCATTGCCAACTCAGCGAGTATAACAGAAGCACCTGGCGAAAGCAAGTAACATTAACAACCGGTATCAATACCACATTTTGTTTTCTCTATATATGTTTATTAACAGTAATCCATCAATAGAAGGGAACTTCGTTTCTATAATGGGTCAACCAATATTGCAGGTGGTAAAGTGTACCATAAAGAAAATGTGATACACGCATCACTAGAAAGGTGTATGTACACTCATGTTAAGACATGATGAGAAAGTCTATATATCTTGAAATTGTAATTCATCAATGAAACATCACAGGAGTGACCATTAGTTAGTGAAATAATCCCAAGGGATAAGGGTAACAAAAAAATTGAGTACTTTACCGGGATCCTTCTCTGATGGCTTAAGAATATAGGTATTACCACATGTCACTGCAACTGGAAACATCTGCACTAACAAAAACACAGTAAATACTCGGACTAGATGGAAGAGAGAATCATAAATATACATATCTGTTATCACAAAAGGGCGTTAGCATGGTACCCATAAAGGAATCATGGCTGGAAAGTTGAAGGGACAAATGCCAGCACAGACACCTAATGGCTCCCTAATACTATATGTATCAACTCCATTAGATACATTGGGGACATATTCACCCATCTGTAAAGTGGCCATTCCACAGGCATGCTCCACAACCTCTGCGTAACCAAAAACTAATCAGTAAGGTTGTCCTCTGCGTAACCAAACCTGCAATAAGAAAAAAAAACTAACCTAACCCACGGAAGATATCACCATGTGAATCCTTTAACGTCTTCCCTTGCTCGGTCGTAATGCTCATAGCAAGTTTATCCTAGAAAAAAAAAGGATTCAAACTTGTAGCCAAAGACATCATGTCAAGATATTAAAAAAAAAAAAACAAACTAAACCAAGTAGGAGGAGTTACCATATTCTTGCGTATAAGTTCTTGAAACTTGAGCATAACACGCTGCCTGGTAGTAATCGGCGTGTTTCTCCACAATGGAAACGCTTGCTTGGCAGCGGATACCGCCGCCTTAAACTCTTCATTAGTAGTCAATGGAACTTTGGAAACAACCTCTTGTGTAGCCTAATAATTAAACCAAAACGAAAAATTGAATTCAAAGTTGAAACCTTTTTATAAATAAGAACACTCACAATAGGACTAAAAAGTATTATGAGAGCGAGCTTACAGGGTTGATAACATCGATATGTGAAGATGATTGAGAATCAACAAAAGAACCTCCAATAAGATTTGGTACTCTCTGAATTGAAAACAGAATCATATGATCAAAAAAAAAATAAATCAAACCCAGTAAAAATCACGTGAAGATCAACCCAAGAACTCACCGGAGGATCCGGTGAAGTTGATAAGAAAGAGCTACGGAGAGCGAGAAAGTGAGGTCTCAAAGGTCTCAGACTGTTACCTGGAAAACCCCAGCACAACAAAACTAGCACGATGGTATCCAAGTCTCGAGATTACGATTAAGAACAAAAAAAAAAAAAAAAAAAGAGAATCGAGAGTGTACCAGAGATTCGTAGCAACATCTTCTTCGATTGATTGATTGATTAGGTGTTGCGCTGCTGATACTTGATCGTAGTAGTTAGTTAGGGTAGATTAGAAGCATATACGTTTTGGATTGGAGTGATGAGTGAGTGCTGACTCGATGTTGATCGGGTACCAAGTTGTTCTTCTTCGTTATTGTTTGCCACGTGGTTAGATATAAAACCGTTAGATCTATTAAAAAAAAAGTTACGTTTGTCGGACAAAAAAATCTTCTTCCTTTTGTTTTTTTCTTTTCTTGTAAACAGACGCAAGTAGCCAACTATGAGAGACGTTTGTGTTGTTTGTTCTTGCAATTAAATTGGGAGATTTTGTCTCCTTCTTCTACCCCATACAAAACAAAAGAGCAAAATTTTCAGCGGTTTTGATCCGAATCCACCATCTATCTTCTTCAATCTTAATTCTTAACATGTGTAATGAACGGTAACAGTCTGATCATATTAGACTAGTTCATAAAATATAATAATTTATCTAAAATGGAGTTAAGATATTTTGATATATTATTTGGTGATTGGAAATTTCTCAAAAATAGCACTCATTTAAGTTTTTAATCTAAAACTAGCATATACTCTTAAATATGTTCCAAAATTAGCATAAAATTATATACACAAAATTAAATTTTTTTTTTCTTTCACAAAATCGCTTTTCTTTCTCTTCATCTTTCTCCTTCGCTTCATCTCCACCAGAATCATCCACATCAACTCCGGTTTTATATCAAATCAATCTGACGAGTCTCCAATAAGAATATTATTACGAATCTCTCTTTCCAGGTAGAGTCGAAGTAGCAATAGATCTCGCGACGACGAACATTGAAACCGATGAGAGTAAAGAGAAACATGTGGGATCGGCAATGTAGGTTCAGTGAAAGGCTGACAGAAGTGGTGGTGGTGGTGGTGAGAGCGGAGAAGAGCAGGATGATTCAAGTGAAGAAGATTATGGCTTATTTAATTTGTTTAGGAAACGAAGAAGATTCAATTTATAACCTTGGGTCTTATCTTTCTCCGCGCTACAGATTCAATTCACTACTGAAGAAACTCGGTTCAGATGGATTGATAGTGTGCTTCGTTAGGCAGAATTAGATTGTGTCAAGGTTTCATGTTTGATGCTAATATGCCATGACATGAAAAAACAAAAAGGTATGTTTGTGTTTATTGCACATTCTATTAGAACCTCTATATCTCTCTCTCCCTGTTTATGATTATTTGTTAATTTCTATATGATTGTTAATGCTTCTTTTTTGTTGTTGTTGTTCTTAAGATGTTTATGTTGTTTTTCAATGTGCTTTGTGGTTTATTAGTTTTTTAGTCCAGACTTTGGTAAAGCTGTTAATTAGATAGTGCTATGATTATAGTCTTGCTTTTTGGTTTGTCTTGAGGTTCAACCTTAATATGTGATCATCTTAGGTTTGTTGCCTTGAAATTTCAGTAATGGGTTCATAGAGATTTGCATAAAGTTGAAACATTTATTTATCTTTAAATCCCTAAAACATCTCAGTTTCACTCTATTTAATTTCACATGTACTTTGTAAGATGTCACACTGGTTTGTGTTATCTGGCTTCATGATTAGGAATACATATATACTCTTATCATTTGCATATTTCATCTGCTTGCAGATTTTTTTGAACATTTGCAAGAGTCATGTGTGAATATGACATGTACTAGGAGGTTCATCCGGAGGATCTGCAGCAGTTGTTGCAGCAATACAGTGTATGATAGTGATATTGGTGGAAGTGTGAGACAACAAGCTTTGTTTTGTGGTGTTGTTGGTCTTAAGCCTACTTATGGACATGTCTCTAGGTTTGGACTTATGGCTTATGCGTCTTCATTGGATGTGATTGGGTGTTTGGGTCGATGGTTGCTGATGTTGGGATGATTCTTCATGCTATTTTTGGGTATGATATAACAACCGAGTTTAGAAAAGATTTAATAATATTCAGGAATGACTTTTTGCGATTTAGGAATGACTCTTTGCGATTCAGGAAGGTCTTCATAAATTCATGATGACCTTCATAAAATATTTGAGTCTTTAAACACCAATTTTGTACCTATAACTAGGACTTGCACCAAAACAATTTTCATTACCCCCACATTGTTGGGAAAATCTGTAATACATTGAGACAACACATAAAAATAAAAAGATTTTAAACACATTTTTTTAGATTCAAGATATCCAAAAAAGATTACATATCATTCAGTATGACATCCATGTTTTGATCACATATGCTTAGGGATTATGTTAAATTATATTGTGTTACATTAATGCAAAACATAAGATAGGTAGTCTAAATATAATTTAGGAAGGACTTCTTGAAATTTAGGAAGTAGTCATTGACGTTTAGGAAGGTCTTCTTAAAACATCATGCTGGATATTCATATTTGCTACCTTTATGATAAACACCAATATGTGGAGTTGTGGATAATATCAAATCATTATACATACTAATGGAGTAATATGTGATACAATAACGCAAAACACATAGTATAGAGATATTTAAAAACACATTTTTCAAAAATTTAGGAATGATTCCATAGCTTTTAGGAAGACATTCTAGAAGTTTAGGAAGGCCTTTTATAATGACATGAACTCAAACTTCATCATCATCTTCATCATCAAGTCTTTGCTCTCTTTTCTTCCCCTCTATCTCAAGACATTAAGCAAATCAAAAATACAACAAAGCTCGAGTACAATCAATCACAAAAATATCAACAATTTTCTAATGTAAAGAAAATTCTCCTCCTAAATGTTCTAATTAAGTAGCATAAACATCACCTTATCGAGATATATCTCAAAGAATCTCTTTGTCTACATCTGTATCAAATCCTTATACTCCGTTGACTGAAGCAACACCTCCTAAAAACATGGTTTCAGCTCTGCATTACCCAACCCAAGAAATCAACAAAATCAATCTAAACACACATTAACATGAAAACAAATTCACAAATTGATTTGCCAAAGCTTTTTTACTTGTTCCCGTAAGAGGAATGAAATTATCCACAATGACTTCAACTACCATCTCAGCAAAAACATCAATGGCAACACGTCTAAAAAGCTTCTCACTGTTACAAAGGACACCATCCATATCAAACAGAATCGTTGATACTTTACCCCAATCATCTGCCGTACGTAATTGTAGCCGGAAGACTCTCCTCCGCCACACTCATTACCGTAAACGACGGAAGCACCGTTTAGCTTAATTAAACTTTGATCTTCGATCAGAATATGGTGAATGAAGATGCTTTGATGTGGATTTTTATTGTATTGGAATCAATCGATCGATCTGGCACTTAGCTGAAAAGATATGAGATCAGAAATTAAGATCTCAGTTTGGAATCTTCACCGCAAGCTTCGTCGTAGCTTTGAGATCTAAACTTTGTTAGTTTTATTTTAGAGAAAACAAATTTTGTTATTTAAATTAAATTATAATCCCAATATACAAATGTTAGTTTTGGAAAATTTGAAAATGTGTGTTAATGTTGGAAGAAAAACTTAAAAGAGTGCTATTATAGGGTATTTCTTTGGGTGATTTTTGTTTTCAATATTAGCCTTGTTTTTTTTTCATAATCGCTAAATACTAAACATCAACAACAGTAAATAAACGGTGGAGAAATAGTAAAGGTGTCGCTGCGACCACTTTATTCTAAAACATCTTATGAAATGGAAAATAGGGAGTTTATTCTAATTTTGTTAATTTTTTCTATTATATTTATGTTTAAACTGCTTCAGAACATTATAAATAATTTTAGCCGCTTTTTATATTTACTTGTATAAGTATAAGCATTATCGGTTCCAAATATGCTATGCTATCATCGGCTCAACTTCATAATCTAGTGTTAAATTATAATAACCATGCACACTTTTTCTAATCTTTGAATGTATATCATTTTTCTTTGGATAGACTCGTTCATAATATTAAGATAATCATCATTCCTAAGTTAATGAATGTTTTTTTCACAAGTGAGTACATTTAAATTATTAATATATAGCCTTAAATAAATTTTGTAGTGTCTAAATTTATTAGCTTATGATCTCCTTATAAATATTATTTGTCGATATCAAATTTGTAATATTGATTAAATGATGAAACATCGCTATTACATGATAGAAATTGTCTATATTTGTATCTTTCTAAAATTATATGTTGAAATCTTTTATAAAACTGGTTTTTAAAATTATCTCTTTCTATATAAATTAATACCTCTATAATTTAATAAGATAATAGAGTTATGAATTTTTAATAACATATAGAGGTTTTACTGTATTTCTATAAACTCTAATGGACACAAACAAAGTTTACGCGCAGAATTGAAAGCTTTAATAGGGTGATAACCTACACAATACTAGCGTAAGAGTTCAGAGCTAGTAAAGTTAGCTAGTGTTAGATTTCATAATATATTGTTTAAAATTAGTAAAGATGGAAAGTATATTTATATATGGGTTTCTCTATTATTTTGTTTTTTTTTTTTCACATTTCACACAATCTTAATGGTACGGCGGATTGTTTGGTACTTTGGTTTGTAGTGCTTCTTTTTGTATTAAACACTGTCATTCTGGTTTAGAAAAAAAAAAAAAAGATGGATCGGAAAAAGCTAATTTTAGAAACGATCGAATATGTGTTTAGAGTGTTGACTCTCAATCTTACATATGAATGATGAGTCTTGATGCAGCACCCATTAATATATACACTATATGAGTTGTTGGAAAACATATAAGGAGATCAAGAGCAAGTGGGTAGTAGAAAATTATTATTATCCATCATTGGTATTATTACTAAGCCATGCTTTTTAAGGTAACCTTAAAGTTGGATCTGGGACATAGAAAACGAGGTCTCTATAACAGCTTCTACATTTTCCTTTATTATCTTATGTTAGATTCTTCATCTATTTAAACTCCCACTTGCGTTGATCGTACCAGCGAACATTGGATCTAGATTCTTAATGTCTGTAATCAGCTTTGGTAAACAAATTTTCTCTTAATTTCATAATATATATATATATATATATATATATATATGCTATTCGATTACTTATGCAGCTAGATAAAGTGGGAGTATTTTTAGAATGCTTTAATCGAACTGGAAATAAAATTTTACGATCATTCATGCCAAAAAACTTATATAAATTAAAAACCCTTCTGTTGTGATTAACTATATAACATAAGTTCGAGAGATCTTCTAAGAAGTTCTTGTTTTTATAAATGCATCAATAACCACCCTAATGCATTGAAAACCACTTCAAAAATAACAAACATATAAGCCAATACAGCAATACTTCAAGTTCACGAAGCTCTTGAACCTACTTTTCAATGTTGATGCTCATGTTACTGATATAACATTGAGCTAGTTACATGGTTAATATAAATAATGGACTGAATGCAAAGTATAAAAACATCATAAATGTTATTAAATGGTACGTCATTTTGTCACTACATCCATATATTGCTTCTTGAAGAATGTCATCTTCAAAGAAACACAAAGAAAGGTTAAGTCACGCTAGACTAGTCATGCTTCATCAACAAAGTGTTTAGCATTGCTACTCAAACAAATATCCTCCATCACTAACAACCAATCTCAATACAACAACTTTTGTAAAAATCGAAGAAAATATTAAAAGGTAAAAACAAAGAACAAAGTTAGATTATATTTTCGAATCGGATTAACTCTTGTTTTATATTCATATATACACACTCAAATTTAATGTACATGTTCTAAAATCTACTCAATGTAATATGAACTTTACAAACGGAGGCAATAAGAAACTTTTGATAGCTCAAATTTTGACTCTTCCGTTAGTCAGTCAATATATATATGCCACATTTTTCTATATCGTTTAAACTTAACTCAATGACCGAGGATTAAAGTTGAAGATAATATACATTAGTACATTACTTAATATAATAGTCCAAAACTGTCCTCTATCCGACTTTGTAAACCTCAGAAATATCAAAACCGGAAAAAAGAAGATGATGCCATAAAGTAAAAAAAAAATAATAAAAATAGTGGTGAAAGAGTTCCATCATCGGACGACAGTGCAAGTACAGCACCAGCTCTGCCAAAAGCCAAAAATATAAAAGAGCTTACATATATATTGTCAATTACAGAAAGATACTAGAACTGTTTAAAATAAACCCTCGGAGTATACAAAAGCATCTCATACACGTGTTGGTAATCTATTGATTGCTTCAATACCACCTTGTATTAACGCCCCACGATTCGTGGTTGTGTACACCTGAGAGTCCGAGGATATTTTGAGCTTACGCGCTCGTGTCTACGCTTGACCGATACTCGCTATTCTCGTCGCGATCTTAGCTTACTTACGAGGTCAAAGGTTTGACTAAATCAGACTTGCGCTTAAAACTGCGAGTATAAGGATTTACCATACTCTCGCAAATGTGGATTTATTGAAACTACTCTTTGTAATAAAACCAGCAGTGGTTTTGTCTGAATCCGCTCTCTTGCCATATATACCACAAACAGAAACCACAGAAGACATCTTTTTGAGAAGGGAAAAAAAAAAAAAAAAAAAA
>NC_025699.1:21846602-21849903 GCF_000633955.1 Camelina sativa
TTCATCCTCTGCCTTCTTTCCATTTATTGCCAAACCCTGATCAAGTAAGTCAAATCTTCACGAATACATATGTGTACATTCAATCCAAGAAACTAGGAGGAGCCTAAGAAAAAGTAGATAAATCTATAAGTCAAGTTTTGAATCAGGGAGATCATATAGATTAGATCACCTTGACATTTAAGATGTGCATATTGTTTTATAAAATTTGATGCAGTTTGTTTGGAGTAAGTTTTTGAGGGAGGAGATCATGGGGAGAGGGAAGATAGTTATAAGAAGGATCGATAACTCGACAAGTAGACAAGTGACTTTCTCCAAGAGAAGGAGTGGTTTGCTTAAGAAGGCTAAAGAGTTATCGATCCTTTGTGATGCTGAAGTTGGTGTTATCATTTTCTCTAGCACCGGAAAGCTCTATGACTACGCAAGCAATTCAAGGTTAGCTAATAATGAAACCCATATATCTTCTTCTTCTATTCATAGTACAAGTCAATGAAATTATATATTTTGCATTTGCCTTGCTTGTTAGATTCTTCACGTCTCTTGTTCCGAAGACATGTGTGTATATACGATTCTCACTAATGAATTTCTCATCTTTACATATTAATTAGTTTTTGTTGTTGTTGTTGTTGTTGTTGTTGTTGTTGTTGTTGTTTTGGTCTAAATATTATTTTCTCATATAGGATTATATAGCATATGTTTAAACAGGAAGAGCTATTTTGGACGAATATTTGATGTTTGTTTCTTGGTTCTTTGGAATTAAACTTAACTTCTTATATTTCGTTAGGCTTTTATTGTTTGTACACCTTTGTATACTCTATTTTGTTATTTTTTTATTCGAGTACAAACTATAAACCAGTAAAACTTGCTTAGCTAAATCTGATTTAAACACTTTTAACTTAAATTTAGTTTATTTCACTCATAGCTTTCGACAAGTAAGATGCACATGATTCTATATTTGTTGCAACTGCATCAAAATAAATGGCTACCGGCGGTTTATGCCTTGCTATGTTTTCAATTATAGATAGAACATGAACCACTATAAATCTATACAGGTAAAATTAAAAAGAAAAAAAAAGGTTTTTACTTCTTTATTAAGTGGTGTATCTTTATATATCAAGTATTTTTTTAGTACCTAATTGATTTGAATGCAGAATATCACATATATGACCATGTGATGCTATTTGATAAATTTTGAAATGGAAATATTTTTTTTTTGGGTCAAACTTCATTTTTTTTTTTTCCGTATAATGTAGAACGAAAACATTTGATAATTAGTATATAAAATTACTTATCCCAATTTATGGATAGGCTAAGTATGTAAACTAATGTAAGTACATAAAGAAACTACATCATCCTTAACTTTTTTTTTATAGCAATATACTAAAATTACAAACATCTGTATGTACGAACTGTTGTTGTAGCATTTTGAATGCTGAAAACAGTATTGGAATTGTAATACTTATCTCGATTACTGTATCTATTGCATATAATATATGATGTCAAAATTCACAAAATACAGTTAGAATTAATATCGAAAAAAATTTGAGTTAATTATCTTATTGTTGAGTGATTTTTAATATGTTAATGTATTATTAATGACATTGTTTTTCTTTATTTCTTTTCAAACCCGAATAGTATGAAAACTATCATTGAGAGATACAACAAAGTAAAAGAGGAGCAGCATCAACTACTGAATCATGCCTCAGAGATAAAGGTATTTATATTATGATTTTCAACTTTTTTTTCTTTATATTATAATTTCGCATTCCTCTTAGGTTTTTCAAATATAATGATTTATTATTTTTTATAAATAAAAGTATTCTAAATTAGTGATTTTTGAAAAAATTAAATAGCGTTATGAAAAAAGTACTAACCAATTCATTTTTGATGTATTAGTTGATGATTTCAAATGAGTAATTGAAAAAAAAGATACTTTTAAATTCCTTTATTTTGTCTAAAATATTCTTAATATCAGTTTAACTGACAACTACATAACTCTGATATTTTTTTTAACGAAGAAATACAGAATAGTCTCTTCCAAATATAAATTCTAATATTAATAAAACTATTACTTAGTATTTTTAAAAATTACTTAGGGGCTGCTACCGTAATAAATAAATATTAATAGATACATTTATATAATAACATATGTGACACCCAAAAAAGCATACATATATTTATATGTTATTCGAAATTTTGCTTCTCATACAGTTTGCTTCTTGTAGAATTGTTATGCCCAAGATTTCACTTTTACGTGGACATTTCTCTTCTATCTCAGTCTCTTTTCCTTAGAATATATTTTTGTTAGTTCGTTGGCACCATATTTTCTTTTGGTATAATTGCGAGTGTGTGTTTACGTTTACACTCTCACGTACGGCATTCACTTACACGCATCTGTGTAATTTTTTTTTATGAGGATGTGCTTTCATAAAAGTTTCACACGTATTATATAAAATTCCAAAATTTTAAAGCATTACGAAATTACCTCAAATGTAAACAAAAATTTTCGTAAATATAAAATTGAATTAAGAGAATGTTAAATCTCTTACAAATGTTTTATATTTTATTGGATCAATGTTCGTATTCAGTTGCAGTTGCCGTAGAAATTAATGCTTAAAATTCATTTTGTAATAGTATTAGGTTTCATTTGGGCTATATATGGAGAGTTGTGGTCCACAAATTAGTTAGAAGAAACGACACTGAGCGATGAAGTTTGAGTATTTGGTTTGTTTGCCCAACATTGATGACAATAATTAATAGCACTGAGTGATGAACTGATATTTGTTTTTAACACAATTACACCAATGCATAAGAACTTTTTTTACTAAGCTAAAAGGTTTTTGTACGTAAAATTTTACATTTACTTTAGCAATGCAATAATGAAAAGAAACTTTTAAAAATAACAGTAAGGTTATATAAATAAACTTTGAACAATTATATAACCTTTAATTGAACAGTGTGGAATACATGATTTTACCTCACACTAAAACCATGTTTGTTAGTTATCAATGTGGAAATTTAATTTATCCATTAGAATTTTTTTAAAAAAAATCATCTAAGTGTTATCGATCTAATTATCTTGCATATATATTTTGCTTTCACTACAACAAATATGTACATTGATAGCAGACGGATATAGCTCATTTTCCGTCACTGCTATGAAAGATGAGATTTTTTTTCGCTTACTTTTTAATAGCATCTTATTAACGCTATGATAGGAAAATTATGTAGCGGGAAACAAAAGTGACTTTTGTCCGCCAATACTTAGTGAAATTATTCACTTAATCGCCAAATAAAAAAAAAA
>NC_025699.1:21851595-21857772 GCF_000633955.1 Camelina sativa
ATGGTGTGAGTGTAAGTGAATGCAGGCAAGGTTTGAGCTTGATGAAGATTGGCAAAGGATATCTGTGATTCACCAGATGGGACATTTGTGGCGATCACACAAGTCTGTCACGGTGAAGGCTATAAATTTGGCTGCAAATAACCAAGAGAGGATGAATTTGAGACCACCAAATATTGGTCCTGTTGATTGGCAAAAATTTGTCAAACTCAAAACTAGTGCTGCATTTAAGGTAATTACTTGTGATTATAATTGTTTAGTAGTTGATTGGTGATTAGTAATTAACATGTTTCATTATTAGGCCGTGAGTGAGAAATATAAAGCAAAAAGAAAGAATCAGATACCTCACACCACTAGTCGTAAAGGGATCAGCAGACTAACAGAAGAAATGGCAAGCATATATACTACAACTATGTTGTTTATTATTATACATAGTGCTTGTACTGTTACTGAAATTTTGTTTTCTGGAACAGAAAGCTGAAAGTGAAGATCCTTCCAGCGTGACAAGACTAGATGTTTGGATCAAGTCTCGCACCAAAAAGGATGGTACACCAGTAGATACGAATGCAGCTGATTTGATTGTAAGTCTGAATAGAGTTGTACACCAGTAAATAGTGTGTTATCGACTAGTAAAACCTGAAACTGTCTTTATGTTTTTCAGCAAAAAGCAGCTGAAATTGGTGGAAGTGATGCTCCAGCATTTTTAACAAATCCAGATGAAGATCACCTCGCCAAGCTTTTAGGACCTGACAATTCTGGTAGGCTGAGGGCAATGGGTAGAGGCATGAGTAAGACCAAATTAGCTTGTTTACAAATGCAGAGCAAGTGTATGGCTGAAATGGAAGAGCGGCAAGTAAAATTAGTAAAACAGGTCAATGCCTTGGAAAGTGAACTTGGCAGAATCAAGAATCAGGTTAGATACTTAAGAGTTCTCTACTATTCATCAGCCAGTTAGAGTAATATAAATTGATGTTATTTTTGTTTATGTTACAGAGACCAGAAGCTGAAATGGATGAAAACTCAGCTGCAAGAGTAACATATTCTTACTTCTTTTCATATCAGCTAAGTGATTCTTCTTAGTGTCGTTTATGATTCTTAGTTGCTCATGAAATTGTTGCAGAGTGTAAACAAAAGAGCACATCCTAAGTGTGTGTTTGTTGATTGGTCTGACATTGATGAAAATGTTGGTGAGGGTCGGATTCTTTCTTCTGATCCGGATGACATAGTGAATGACTGTCGTCTTGGCCCTTATGATCTCAAAGTGTTAGTTGAAGCTGCATATAAACCAGATGCATTTCTATGGAGACCTGCACAAAAGATCTTTCATATGAAAGAAGCTGTTGGACATATAATCGCATGGCCAACTGATAAGTGTAGACTGGTAGACAACAACATCCAAATGGAAGACATTGCCCCTATGGTATTTATAATTTCTAGCAATGTGTTAGCAATGTATTACCCCTGTCTATAATGCTAATTAATTATATTGGATTTGTTTACTGATTGTGTTTAACAGGGTATACAAGGAAACAAATGTAAACTATTGGATTTGTCTAAGGGTGACGTCATTGTTGCTGAGGGGCGTTGGGAGACACAAGAACCAAGTGCGTTGGTTAACGGAATTCCTCTTGGACCAAAAGCAGTTAAAGTATTTGTGGATTCAGTAAAGCAGCCTGATACATCACTATGGAGACCTACAGCTGAAATGTCATTTCTTGAGGACTGTTTGATGGCTTACGTATCTTGGCCCCTGAGTAAGGTTGATTTTGAAAATCCCTCAACTCCAACTGGTCAGAATGCTACATCACATGCTTCTTTGTCTGCATCAAAGGCCAAGTCTGCAGCCACAGCTTCTAAGTCTGCTACAGAGTCCAAAACTTCAGCAACAGCTTCAAAGGCTGCATCGCAGGCCAAATCTGCATCTATGTCTTCTAAGTCTGCATCTGGTTCTGAGTCTCCTGTTGATGATGCAACGGGTCCAATATCACCAATAAAGAATACTTTACCATCACAGTCTCCTCTCAGGAAGTCTCCAGTAAGTGTTTTCATATGTTATGAAGTTGTTTTTGTTAATTATATGATGACTGATGGTTTATATTGTAAACATGGCAGCGCATTAATAAAGTTATTTCCAAGGAGAATAAGAAGTGCAAGTTGATGGATTTAACTGAAAAGAATAGGGTTGTGGCTGAAGGACGATGGGGAACAAATGATCCAGAACATAAGGTTCACTTTACTCGCTTGGGTTCTAATGCAGTTAAAGTGTGGATAGATGTTGTGAAGGTGAAAAATGTAAAAGTTTGGAGGCCATCCGATGAAATAGAGATTATTGAAGATGCACTTAGCTCCTGCATTGCTTGGCCAGAGAACAAGGTCATTATGTCTTAAACTGATGGTTTTATTGTGTAATGTTAAGTACTTGAGATTGCTTGTTTATTTTGGATGTTCTTGAGACTTTGATGGTAAACTGATGTTCTTGAGACTTTTGTTATGTATTTTGGATCTGAGACGTTTATTAATCAGATTTTATGAGATTTTATAAAACAGGTTATGTGTGCTATAATCACATATCAGAAAATGCTATAAAAGTACAGGTAAACGTTATGATAAAAGAATATACCATAGCACAGTAAACAAGATAAAACAGCATTTCGCAACAGCTATATTAGATATGTATAACATAGCACGAAAAATTAAATATTGTATAAATTTTTGCAAAATTATAATCTTGATAATACAGCAGTTTATTAGAGCTATGCTATAAAACTATAACATAGCACGAAAAAACAAATGTTGTATAAATTTTTTCAAAATTATGATCTTGATAATATAGCAATTTCTTAAAGCTATGTTATATTTTTATAACATAGCATACGTAATAAGTGCTATTGTATATGGGGTACATATAATAACAGTGCCCTAAAACAGCGCTCATGAAAACGCTATCAAAGACCTATGATAGCGTTTTTCTCTGGTTAACAATGTGCATATTTGTTGTAGTGTTTGCACGCTAAAGTTTTGTTTCAAAGCTTTCAATAAAATAGTGTGAAGCTTTGAAACTTTTTTTTTTGGTCAACCAAACTTTTCTTATATATGTACATTTAACTGTAAATACATTTACTATTTATTTGAATGAATGTTTTTTTTTTTTTCTTTTGGGGGTTATATATGCACATAGTTGTTTCAGGCAAAATAAAAATAGACATTGTTATATGACCACTTTAACATATTCGTCTATATACACAATTCATTACTTTTCTCTTTGTGTTACTAGTTTTGGCAAAGAGAGGTTGCAAGTTTGCAGCAGCAGCTCCAGTATCTACAAGAATGCCATAGGTAAAGGTTGTCCCATGTCAAAACAAAAAAATTATACCAATCTTAATTTTCAAAAACTATCAATTATTAGAACTTGACAAGAGTCTCTTGTTATAAATAATCATGCGTCACTCTAAATGCATTTTAAGATTAATTTTTGATAATATGAAGGAAACTAGTTGGAGAAGAACTTTCTGGAATGAATGCTAATGATCTACAAAATCTTGAAGACCAGCTAGTAACAAGTCTTAAAGGAGTTCGTCTAAAAAAGGTATGGATTCATTTACTTTTCCAAATTAAGAAACATATTTTGGACGTTGATTTAAGTATTTTTCTTTGTGCAGGATCAACTTATGACAAATGAAATCAGAGAACTCAATCGTAAGGTCTGTAAGCTAAAGTAATCTAGATATGTATATCGATATACATGCTTTTCTTTGATATTTTTTGTTCATGATTAAACTAACGATGTTCGATTATGTTACAGGGACAAATCATTCAAAAAGAGAATCAAGAGCTACAAAATATGGTAGATATAATGCGTAAGGAAAATATTAAATTGCAAAAGAAGGTGATGAATGCTTTTATTTAGATATAGAAAATATAAAACTTATTTACCTAGAAACGTGTATTCATGTTAACCTAAACAAACACTTGTAGTGCCAACAGGTTCATGGAGCAATTGAAGGCAATTCAAGTTTAAATCCTATAACCAATGGAACCGAAACATGTGCACCACCGCAACTTCAACTCATACATATACAACCTCCTAAAGAAAAAACGATAAAACTAGGGTAAGCTTTCTCACGCAACTCACTTCATTTTGAAACTTATTTAAGCTTATATATAGTTCATAATCTTATTGAATATATATGAATATTTGAATCAGTCTACAACTTTCCTAGCAAAAGATGTTGGACAACGAACGATACACAAAAAGAGGTTGTAGGTCATCTTCATTAACATCCAAGCTGGATCATTTTAATCTTGGTTTTGTCATTCTGTTTACTATTTTGGAGTATGTATATGCCATTTCTCTCTTTGTAAAATTACTTGTCTATGTAGATCATAAAATAATGATGTGATGTGTGAGTGCGTAACATACTATATATACATCATTTTACTTTTTCTTTTTTTCTTTTTCAAATTGGATAGATTATAAGAACAAAATCCAGTAAAATCGACATTTTATTGTTTATCTAACGCTAGATTTTAAATCTTATCGAGTTGTATTAGAGTATCACCATTGATAATCCTTTGAAAATCAGTTCTTAAATAATATTTTAATTATAATAATATTATTTAATTTAATTTTTATTTGTTTTTAAAATATCAACAAATCATATTATGACATATAAAAAGAATGAAGTCTTAAAACATCTATAGAAATTTTGGCAAAGACCTTGTGTTTCTCTCTCCTCAACTTTTTATTTTTATTTTTTTTTATTAGTTTGACACTCACTAGTGGAGGACCAATAAAAATGGTTTTATGAGACCATCTTTAGTGGGGAATACTCTTTGGGGTACTCTTACAATTGGGCTCCAAAATTCCAATTAAAAACTCATTTCCGAGAAAAATTTGAGAGTATCGCTGCTTTGGGAAGGAATTGAGCAACCTCCTGAGTAACGCGACGTGGCTTATCCCTATTGGTAGACGCATAAATATAAAATATTTTTTTTTTCTCCATTTTTTCTTTCATTCTTCGCAACTCTCTCTCTCTTCTCTCTCGTTCCAAACAGCGATGGAAGAGGCGATTCGTCGGAAAATCTGGAAATTCAATCGATTCACAGCGATGGAAGAGGACGGCGAGGTCTACCGGCTAGCGTATCGGCGAGATAAAGTTCGTCTTCTCATCTATTTATTTGGTGAAAGAGAGCTTTGCTTTAGGGATCTTCAGATTTGGGATTCAATTATTGTGATGTGTAGTTTGTAATTGTGATTGCTCTGTTTTATAGTTGTAGTTATATATCACAAGGAGAGATTTTTTAATATATTATAGAAGTGATGACCATAGAATTGTGATTGATGAGAGTCAGAAGCAATGATTGGGTTATTCAAGGTAAAGGAAAAACGAAGAGAGCAAGCTCAAAATGCTAACAGCGGTTGTGTTATCTCACTTGAAAAGGTATGGTACTCTAGATTGCAAATGTTGTTGTTAGGTATTGTTTGAGTAGAATGAGTAGGTTTTTTATGTTCTTGAAGTGTTATGTCTGTGTTTGTGTTAATGATTGTGAGCTTATGATATGTAAGGAACCTTCCCACTAAGAAATGAGTTGAAAATATAAAATTTGAGAATCTTAACTTACTTCTTGATTTTCTTGATCTTAGCACCAGGACTAGCAGCGACACACGAAGGTGCTCTCATGATTGTGGGAAACAACGTAGGAGTTACAATAGGACACTCAATTTTTGCTCTGACAATACAATGGGGAGCTTGCGTTGTCTTTGTTTTGACCAGTCCTAATCCAGATCCGTCAATCAGAAGAGAATCATCCATCAAAAGAACAACCTCGGTAAGAAAATATTCATTTGTTCAAATCTGTTTAGTATAAGAGTTTAATAACAAGTTCTCATTTTAATAAATATGATCTTTTAATATATATATATATACAGGACAAAAAGAATCCAATAATATGATCTTTATTATGTGTGAAGTCTGTTTGATTTTCCGGTTTCTTGCTCTCTGCAGAAGCAAGCGTAGAGGCGGATCCTAAGAACAAGAAACCTGCAGGGATTATGCTACTGACTCTAATTCCATTTCTCTTGGTGACATTGCCTGATTTATTTGATGCACAACCTTGGAGTGACATCATTATGTTGATCACACTCATAATCTCATGTTCTTCAACCATTATCTACTTTGT
>NC_025699.1:21858005-21866468 GCF_000633955.1 Camelina sativa
GGTTTCTTGCTCTCTGCAGAAGCAAGCGTAGAGGCGGATCCTAAGAACAAGAAACCTGCAGGGATTATGCTACTGACTCTAATTCCATTTCTCTTGGTGACATTGCCTGATTTATTTGATGCACAACCTTGGAGTGACATCATTATGTTGATCACACTCATAATCTCATGATCTTCAACCATTATCTACTTTGTTTACTCGGTATGAGCTCTCTGAAACAAAAGTAATGCTATAACGCTTGCAAGTGATTTGCTTTGTTGTCTTACTGGTGGATTTCTTTTGTGGGAAACTTACAATATTTTGATATGGCAGACCAAAAGTAGAGTTTAGATCACGCCAAGTTTGAGCTCATGTTTGAAGTTCATAAGCATTTGCAGAGCTTTTCTCCTCCAACACTTATTAGAGATGGACAACTAAGTAAAGAAAGCTTGAAAAGGTTCAATTCTGTTTTTGTCTTAATCAAGAACTATTTCAGTTTGCTCTGTTTTCTGCTTTCTTACATTAAAGTTTGATAATTACTAAATATAAATTAAAAATTATTATGTAAAAAAGATTGAGCAACCTTATTTGGGTTCTCTAGTAAATGAATGATTTTGCAGAAATACTCTTAGGGTTGCTTTACTTGAATAAATATTAATTATATAATTAATTAATTTGAGAGTAACTTAGGAGAGGTACTCCACTAATGATGCTCTGATCATTTACCACACCTAAGGCCATTATTAATGGGGCAACACTTGATGTGTTCTAAGCTCAATAATATTATTGAAAAACGAAACATTGGGCTTGGATAAAAAAAAATGGTCTTCATCTAGAACTGATCCACAGCCTGTTCTTATTTTTTTCCTGCCTTCTGATTAGTCAAAAAAATTTTGAGAGAACGAAAAATTTTCATTTCTCTCATTCTCTTCGAAATCGAGTCGATTTGGCTACCATTCTTCTTCATCACCATCATCTCTTAATAATCTCTGAGAGAAGTTTTGAGTGTTTTCTTTTGGTGAAATTACGAAATCATGGAAGGAGTTGATCACCTTGCTGATGAGAGGAACAAGGCGGAGTTCGACGTCGACGAAATGAAGATCGTCTGGGCTGGTTCCCGCCACGCTTTTGAGGTTTCCGATCGAATTGCCCGCCTCGTCGCCTCCGATCCGGTTTCTTTTCTTCTTCTTCTTCCTCTCAATTCTCCTTGTTCTTTTTCTTCTCCCGATTAGGATAATAGGATTAGGGATTTTTTCATCATGTTCGATTTGTTGAATTTTCCGTGTTTTATCTTTGTTTATATTTAGGTATTTGAGAAAAGCAATAGAGCTCGATTGAATAGGAAGGAGCTGTTTAAGAGCACTTTGAGGAAATGTGCTCATGCTTTCAAGAGGATTATCGAGCTTCGTCTCACTGGTATGGCTGATTCCTTCTTCTCACGCTCCTAATTGTTTCCGTTTATTTGAGTTTTTGTATTGATCAATCTTTGTTGGTTGGTTAAAGAGGAAGAAGCAGGAAGATTGAGGCACTTTGTTGATCAGCCTGCCTATGTTGATCTGCACTGGGTACTCTTTTCTTTATCAATCAATATATATGACTTCTAATGACACCATTTTGATTATTTGATTCATGTTTTTAATTTTTTGTTCTGTAGGGAATGTTTGTGCCTGCTATTAAAGGGCCGGGCACTGAGGAGCAGCAGCAGAAGTGGTTGTCGCTGGCGAATAAGATGCAGATTATTGGGTGTTATGCACAAACTGAGCTTGGTCATGGCTCTAATGTTCAAGGCCTTGAGACAACTGCTACCTTTGATCCCAAGACGGATGAGTTTGTTATTCACACACCAACTCAGACTGCTTCCAAAGTGAGTTGGTTACTAAGAAGCTTTTTGATTGAGTTGTTATTATGCACAGTGACTTAGTTGTGTAAGAACACCAAAATTAGTTCTTCCATTTTTTTAACATATGATCTTAACAACTGATCTTACATTATTTTCACTATATATTTAGTCTAAGAACACAAAAAAAAGTCACCCCATTAATGATGCCCTAATGATGTGATTTGTTTGATTATTTCTGAAAGTTTGAATTTATTTTGATAAATTGCTCATGAATATAATAGGGAGTGAAACCTACACGAACAATAAACGAAACCAAAATTGGACGTTGTTTGAGGCCAGCTTTTAAGCTTTCTGTAGTTAGAAATTTTGAAAGTAAAAAAATAAGAAAATCCCTATTACAGTATATGCAAAAAGACACATTTTTTATATTGAAACGCTCATGAATCAAGATGGTCTCTTTAAAGATCATAAAAATAACAAGATAAAATTTTGATTTGATGAATATGACAAATTTAAACTAAATTTCATTGTTTCTGAAAGTTTGAATTTTATCTCGATATTGCTCATGAATATAATAGGGAGTGAAACCTACACGAACAATAAAAGAAAAAAAGAATCCCTACTATGTACAAAGAGACATTTTGAATATCTTAGATACTAGAAGTGAGAGAAGGAACTCAAAAGTTCGCCCTAGAGTTTTTCTCTCAGGCACGAAAATAAAGGAGCCGCTACTTCCACAGGATGAGCTTCTTCCACCAGCGACGTTTCTCCGGCAATCTCCTTTCCTGATCTGTTTCGCTTTGCTAAGGTGAGATCTCTCTCGGGTGGTTCTCTTTTCTGGTGACGTAACTGTTTTCCGGCGAGATTCTTCACACGACGAGATGACTTCTTCCTTGATTCCGTCGATTTCGAGCCACTCTCGCTGCTTACCGATGTCTTCGGTCGATTTCCTCCGCTTGAGGCCCCCTCGTGCACCACCGCCGGAGCCTCTTTCTCCGCCGACTCCACCGGAACCACCGGATCCACCGGACCCTCAGATCTGCTTCTCCTTTGGTGAATCTCTTGCCCAGCCGCTGAATCTCTCCTCCTTCAGAGCGTGTGACTTGTTCATCGTCCCTCTCTCCTCCACACCGGGCTTTCCGTCGCCGACTGATGCCCTCACCTTACTTCACCAGATGTTCCCTCAGGTATGCTCTTACTCGCCCTCTAAACCTTCTTCTAAGTCGGGAAGGTCATGGATGTTGGTTGAGTTTGCGGCTCTGTTTTTGTGGTATTTGGATGAAGTTATGGACTTAGATACTGTTGTGTCTACTTTAATGCTCTCTTGCATTAACCTTATTGCTTTGATGCGATCATTTACCGCAGTATGCGGATCCTATCTCGATTTGGCTTTGTTAAAACTTGTCTTGTGGCAGCTTGGACAAAGTTCTTTGAATCTAGACAACCAACCAGTTCACCTGGTTCATCGGGGCTTTTGTAGCTCTCATCTCTCCTTTATGGAGTCTTTATTNTCGGGTGGTTCTCTTTTCTGGTGACGTAACTGTTTTCCGGCGAGATTCTTCACACGACGAGATGACTTCTTCCTTGATTCCGTCGATTTCGAGCCACTCTCGCTGCTTACCGATGTCTTCGGTCGATTTCCTCCGCTTGAGGCCCCCTCGTGCACCACCGCCGGAGCCTCTTTCTCCGCCGACTCCACCGGAACCACCGGATCCACCGGACCCTCAGATCTGCTTCTCCTTTGGTGAATCTCTTGTCCAGCCGCTGAATCTCTCCTCCTTCAGAGCGTGTGACTTGTTCATCGTCCCTCTCTCCTCCACACCGGGCTTTCCGTCGCCGACTGATGCCCTCACCTTACTTCACCAGATGTTCCCTCAGGTATGCTCTTACTCGCCCTCTAAACCTTCTGATAAGTCGGGAAGGTCATGGATGTTGGTTGAGTTTGCGGCTCTGTTTTTGTGGTATTTGGATGAAGTTATGGACTTAGATACTGTTGTGTCTACTTTAATGCTCTCTTGCATTAACCTTATTGCTTTGATGCGATCATTTACCGCAGTATGCGGATCCTATCTCGATTTGGCTTTGTTAAAACTTGTCTTGTGGCAGCTTGGACAAAGTTCTTTGAATCTAGACAACCAACCAGTTCACCTGGTTCATCGGGGCTTTTGTAGCTCTCATCTCTCCTTTATGGAGCCTTTATTCCTCCCATATACTTCACTTGTGTTTAGTGGTAGTGTTACAGGGAGCATTGTGTTAACTGTTCTGCTTGAAGTAGAAGTGGGGATTGTTGTTCAAGACTGTTCTCGTTCAGCATTTGTTGACTGTTTAACGTTCGTGTCTTTGAAGTTTCCTTTCCCAAAATTCTCTCTTGTTTGGAGGGGTTTGGATGATCAAGACTTGTCGGTATTGAAAGGTTCTTCCTCCCGACTGATGGTTATTATGGATGCGATCTATCAAGAAACTGTTGAGATTGTACTTGTTTGTTGGTCTCTTATGTTCTCTTCCTATGATTTGTATCTTATCTATCCTTTGCTTAGCCATCTTTTTATGGTTTTCTTTGGCTTTTGTTGCCCAATTTCCTTTGTTTTGGATGTATTTCCTCTTTTGTTAGAGGTTGAAACTTTTTATCTTAATGAAAGTGAAGTGTTTAACCAAAAAAAAAAAAAGATACTAAAACGCTCGTTGTTCAAAAAAAAAAAGATATTGAATCGCTCATGAATCAAAATGGTCTCTTTAAAAATCACAAAAATTACGAGATGAAAATTTGATTTGATGAAAATGACAAATTTAAACTAAATTTCAAATTATAAGCTAATTCATCTGCAAATTTGAAATTTAAGTAATATATTTTATACTAAAACTCTTTAGGGGTGGTATTGGAGTCTAATTTACGAAGATTTTTGAAGAGTTCAACAAAATCTTTATAAGTAAAGTTTTGTTGATTAGTTTTATAAAATCTTGTAGAGACCTCCAAACAATCCCTGTATTTTTGTGATATTTTTCATGACTTTATTTTATAAAGAAAGTGTCTAAAATCATGAACTAATAACATAATAATTAAACTCATTAACAATTCTAGATTCTTTTATTTTAACTGAATAACACAAAACTTTTAATGATTTTATAAAAGTCTGAATCCAATAACCCAAATTTGTTAAGATTTTAAATGACTTTTTACAAATCACAAACTAATAACACTAAACTTTAACAGAGTTTAACAAAATCTTAATCTAATAACAACGGATTCTACGTAATATTTAAAATCTTTAAAATTTGATTCAAATCTCAAACCAATAAGGGACGATTGCAATTTTGGACCCCTGACTTGAGTCAATTGCAAAATTGCACCCCTCTTTTTTCTCTCTCCAACATTTGCCACTTTCTCCCTACTAAATCCTCTGCCATTCCATGTATTCACAGAAATGCCATTATTTCTGATTTATTTAAATTTCTTGCGAAAATGTTTATTACATCCATATCCTCATCTTCTTCTTTTATTTATGGTTGTGCCACCGTCATCAATTTTCCAACCACCATTAACAACCAAATTAGAAGCTCTTAATGCTTCAACAACCCAAATTTGTGAGCTTAAATAATACCCAATGCTATGAGAACTTCATTTTCTTCCATCTCCTCTCCATTTTAATATAAAAAAATTAAAAGTTCGTTAATCTTGTTATATCTCGTGTACAAGGAAAATTGGCGCTGTGTTTCTTCAGTGGTGACTAAATACGACGTCCTTGGTGCTTGACATTGCGAAACAACCACCGATACGTTACTTTCCGGTAGATTTCATGTTTTTCTTTGTTTTTTTTTGTCAAAAATAGACTTCATTTGTTAGTCCAACCGTCATAATATCATGTAAAGTCTACTATGTGGTCAGTTTTGCAATTTAAAATTTATCGACTTTCGAGCGCGTAGACTAAAATTCCAGTCTCCTTAATTTCATTTGACAACAAAAAAATATAGTGTAGACTGTATTACAATACTTCCAACCGATACCTCGTTTGCAGTCTACTAAGGTGTATTTTTGCAATTGACCAAATTATTGATTTTTTAGTGATGACTGCTAGTAGAAGTCTTCTTATGATAATAAACGAGTAGACTTCCATAGTGACTATTTTTGGAATTGACCAAAATATTTAAGCATTGACCGTAATATTAATATATTAAAATAATTAGGTGACTGCAAAAGAAGTCTACTGTTTAAAAAATGCAAATGTTGGTCAATTGCAAAAATGACCACGGCAGACTGCAAACGAAGTCATCATTAATGTATACTTTGTACGAAGTCTACTTGACGAAAGTCAAACTTGGTCAATTGCAAAACTAACCACGATGAAGTTTACTTTTTCTTGTTGACGGATAGTTAAAGTCTACTTAGTAGACAGAAGTCTACTGTAAAGTCAATGGGTTGGTCAATTGCAAAATTAACCAGAGTCGACTATATTTGAAGTTAACCTGTTGAACTTTCCATTGAAGTCTACCTTGTTTTATCTATTTAATTGCAAAACTAACCAAAAAATTAATAAAGGAAGACCACAAAAGAAGTCAACCGGTTATGGTAGACTTCATTCGCAATCTGCTTTGTAAAATTGTAATTGCAAAAATAGACCCTAAGAAATAGACTTCATTTGAAGTTTTCCTAGTGTAGTCTTTTTTATTTCTACTCGTTGATGTGAACATGAAGTCAGCATAAATTGAAAACCAAATTATTGCAAATTGGTGGATAATTTTTAAGATTTTCTTGATGTATTCTTTGATACATGTTATTTACTTGCCTCTGTATGTTTTTGACATGAATCCATATTATAATATGGAGAAATCAAGTTTTTGGTTTTCATAGACAGTTAGGTAACAAAGGTAGACTAATTTGGGAAGTCAACGTATTGGAGTTATCTGTGAAGTCTGTATAAATGAAATAGTGTTTAATTGAAATTTATAAATTTTTCTTATTGAATTTGTACCTCATTTGTTTTGTATCGGTTATGTTATTGCCTCTGTATATGTTTTTCATGATAATATATTATACTTTTGGATGAATCATGTTTTTGGTTTTGTTAGGCATCTAGGTTATTGATTTAAGACTTCTACGGGTAGTCAGCTGTGTAATGAGTATTTGACTTGCTGCTTACTCTTTCAGGTAAATGGCGCAAATACCTGTTGTTTTCGGAGTATGGGTGACGAGAAATGGGTCTTGGCATTTTGATATGGATGGACGCAAAGGTGGGCGAATGTTTTTTTTGCGACACGGTTGTACATACGCTGAGCTTCTTGAAATGGCTGTAGAAGATTATCAGATTGACAAAGAAACAGAGATGGTTCAGTTATCGTATTCCTTAACAGAGATGATGCTTCAGCAATTGCCCCAAGATACCCCTCCTGTCTATGTCACAAATGATAGATCAGTTCAGAACTTGATAGATTTTAGTAGTAGGAATGTTGTTCGCCTTTGCGTCTCTACGCGATGCATGGATGGACAGCCAGTTAAGGAATGTGTTAATGATATAAAAAACTCTCATTCTATAGACGATGGGGAGTCAACGGGTGAAGTAGGTGACGACGTAGATCCAGGTGCGGATGAATGTGTAGAAGAATGTCAAGAAGCTCTCCATGATACTAAAGATGAGAAGCCGAAAGATGTTGACGACATGGATTTCGATTACAGTGAGTACGGGAAATTTGAAGATGAAGATGACGATGACGATGGAGATCACCTGGATGTAGATGCTGAAGAAGGGAAACCGTTTGTTGGTGGTATTCATGGACAGTTAAATAATCCTTAGATAGACCAACTGAAAGTAGGTCAATGCTTTCCATGCAAACATGATGTCATAACAGAGGTGCGTTTGACCGCTATTATGTTAAAATTCTCTTTCAAAATTAAGAAGTCAACAAAGAATCGGTTGGTGGCAATATGCTCTGTGCCAGGATGCATGTGGAGGGTCGTCGCCAGTGTGAAGAATGATCCAACCACTTTTTGGGTCACCAAATATCTGAACGTGCATACATGTTCTATTGTGGACCGCCTAGCTCACCGTAAGCGTTCCACCACCAATATATTGGGCAGCTTTTTGTAGACCGGGTAGGAATAGTAGATGGTGTTGTCCCACAACATATCGAAGATTTAATGAGGACAATGTTCGGCATGACATTGGATTACACAACTTCGTACAGGGCTTTACAACATGCACTGAAATATGTGAGAGGAAACGCCGAATCTGGATACACGAATTTGCCTTATTGTCTTAGGAAAATAGAGCAGTCAAACCCGGGAAGTGTCGTTGACCTTGTTGTTGATGACGAGCATAGGTTTAACTACCTTTTCCTATCTTTCGATGCTTCAATCCGTGGTTTCAATTACGTGAGGCGAGTTATTGTGGTTGATGGGACCCATCTCACTGGAAAGTATGAAGGTGTATTGCTAGTCGCTTGCGCACAAGATGGTAACTTTCAGATATTTCCCTTGGCTTTTGGAATTGTCGACTCGGAGTGTGATGCTTCATGGGATTAGTTTTTCACCAAATTAAGTGAGTGTATCTCGGATGAACATCCACTGGTAGTAGTTTCGGATAGGTGCAGTTCAATAGCTAAAGCATGTCGCAATGTTATTCCATGGGCAACACGAGGGATATGTTACTACC
>NC_025699.1:21866537-21890897 GCF_000633955.1 Camelina sativa
TTTTTTTTGCGACACGGTTGTACATACGCTGAGCTTCTTGAAATGGCTGTAGAAGATTATCAGATTGACAAAGAAACAGAGATGGTTCAGTTATCGTATTCCTTAACAGAGATGATGCTTCAGCAATTGCCCCAAGATACCCCTCCTGTCTATGTCACAAATGATAGATCAGTTCAGAACTTGATAGATTTTAGTAGTAGGAATGTTGTTCGCCTTTGCGTCTCTACGCGATGCATGGATGGACAGCCAGTTAAGGAATGTGTTAATGATATAAAAAACTCTCATTCTATAGACGATGGGGAGTCAACGGGTGAAGTAGGTGACGACGTAGATCCAGGTGCGGATGAATGTGTAGAAGAATGTCAAGAAGCTCTCCATGATACTAAAGATGAGAAGCCGAAAGATGTTGACGACATGGATTTCGATTACAGTGAGTACGGGAAATTTGAAGATGAAGATGACGATGACGATGGAGATCACCTGGATGTAGATGCTGAAGNTTATCAAATCTAACTAAATTTTGTACTATTATGCTGAAGACTTATCAAGTAGACTTCTTTCTGGGAAACTAAAACGTACTTTAAGGAGTAAATCCATCAAATCACATTAATTTTTGTACTAATATGCTGAAGACTTATCAAGTAGACTTCTTTCTGGGGAAACTAAAATGTACTTTAAGGAGTATATCCATCAAATCAAATTAATTTTTGTACTAATATGCTGAAGACTTATCAAGTAGACTTCTTTCTGGGGAAACTAAAACGTACTTTAAACTGCAAAACTATCAAGTATAAAGTGATATGATATAGAATATTTTTAAGAATGAAACAAACGTGAATGATATGATGAATTGTAGTGATATAGAGAAAGTTTCAATTACCCAACCGTGATCAGTCTCCAATTAAGCGTGGATGATTTATATTGACCGATACAAGACTTTCAATCACCAATTCTCCGTCGTCCAAGACTTTCAAGATGAACTACGTACTACTTTTTTTAAAAGAGAGAAGAAATGATTTACTGATAACTTTTTTGGTTGCAGTTTTAAAATAATCAAAAGGCCCCGGGCTGGTTTATATATACGAGACAAAACGGTTACAATGAACAGTTACATAATTAATCACGTAAATGGTTGCGTCGTAAATCATTAACGAGTATCTTTGTCGACTGATTTCTTAATAGAGAAGTCTACTAAATAGGTCAAAAAATGAAGTCAATGATATCGTCCAAATATTAAAGAAACTGAAGCAAGTTTAACAGATTACAGACATAAATACGCCATTCAAACAAACGGCCACGATAAAGAGAGGTTCACAAATTTTACTTGAAAGATCTACAAAGCAAAAGAGATTAATACAACAATTAAGATTATACCGGCGATTAAGACATTCTCGACCACCCCGCGTACACGACGAATTGACAGACGTAATTCCTTCATCTGATCATTCACCTTCTCTAGCTCCTGCTGAACCCATAGCATTTCATCATTTTCCTGGATGGCTGTAATAGAATCCCTTTGGCCAGCAAGTCAACCTCTCATTGCTTGAAGTTCTTGCAAAATAGCCTCATCCCACCATTTCATAATATGGTCCTCTCCATCCTATACCGTATCATAGAAGTAAATATACCATAAGAATATTATATATACTCAAATAATAATTATACCAAACGAATAACCATCATACAATCTAACAACCTCATGGTTATTGCATCCAAAGAAAATCCTTCCAGGATTGTTGGCTGTGGTGGAACATTTCATAACGGTTTCCCTTCCGCGGAAACATCTGTCAGGAATTCCAACTGTCAGGCCAGTAAAGTTTACTTCGGGTGGACCTTCACTCCATACTAGCAAAGAACTAGAAGATGGCTGAGTGTAGCTGTATAGCCCCATATCTGTGTGTAAAATGAACAAAAAACTATGAGAACATATATATTTTCGAACAAAATTAGCTAAAGCGTTACAAAAGCAAATAGCCGACTTCCTATGATGAGAATACTTAATCTGAGATGTCCTTCAGTTTCGAAGACGATAAATGATGAGGATAGAATCTGAATTTTAGAGAGCAACAATATCGGAATTTTATAGAGAGAAATTGTGGAGAGAGAGAAAGCACATACAAACTAGGGTTCACCTACAGAAAGAAGTATTTATATGGTTACCGAATCCGGTTAGGTTAAAATAAGAGAATTGGTACGCATTCGGTTAGGTTCAGCTATCGGTTTGGTTAAATTGTCGGTGAGCTTAAAATAATATAATATTACTAGTTGATGGCATAAGAAAGTCAACCACGAATAGTCTACAGAGAAGTCTACTTAAGCAAACCCTAAATCAAATAATTTTAACCTAATTAGGATTACCTCCCTAAATTTGACTAGCTTATATGTAAATTTATTTTATTACAATGCAGGAAGTCTATGTGGTTATTATTTGGTCAAACGGTTAACCAAATTATTTTTTTATAATTTTTAAAATTAAAATTTTACCTATAATTAAGGAGTAGACTTACTTTTAAGTCTTCCCTTTGACGTCAATTTGAAATCAACCTTAAAGATATCTATTGCAGACTTCATCGGGTTAAATCTGTCATTTTGGCTTCTGTTTTTTGTTTGGTCGTAAGGGGATCAACTGTAATTTCAACACCCTTAGTGGTTATGTTTCTCAAAAAATGAATATGGGGTCTACGAGCTCATTTAAATGCAAATAAAGGTACTAAAAATGCAATTGTCCCTATGTATTTTGGCTTTGTGTTGTATATTTGATATCAATAAAACTTAGTGTTAAAAAGAAATGGGAACAAAAAAAATCTACATTTAAATTAATGTAATAAAGATATACAGTGAAACCTATATAAATTAATACTCTATAAATTAATAAACACTATAAATTAATAAAATTTGCTGGTCCCAAGTCGGGCCAGTGTAAAAAATAGCAAAATTCGATAAGATAATAGGATAATTTTTTTTTTTGAAATTCTCTTGTAAAATATGGTCCGAATAATTTCATAAATTAATAATCATGTAATTTTACACATATACATATATATGCTGATATAATAATGTATGCTTTATAATTTTGATTTTTTCCAATAGCTCATATATAAACAATTGTTATGTTGTATTTTCAAACTATAATGATATAAATATTCTATAACATGTGAAAAATAGCTAATTTTTTAAAAAAGTTTTTACATATCTAGATATGCATCATTTTCATTTTGATAGTTTCATAGGCTATTAAAATACGACAATGGATATTATTATCGATAAATTTGAATATATATATGTCATGTAAGTGATATTTTTTAGGGTGANAACTTACATTTAAGTCAACCACGAATAGTGTACAGAGAAGTCTACTTAAGCAAACCTTAAATCAAATGATTTTAACCTAATTAGGATTACCTCCCTTAATTTGACTAGTTTATCTGTAAATTTATTTTATTACAATGCAGGAAGTCTATGTTGTTATTATTTGGTCAAACGGTTAACCAAATTATTTTTTATAATTTTTAAAATTAATATTTTACCTATAATTACGGAGTAAACTTACTTTTAAGTCAACCACGAATAGTCTACAGAGAAGTCTACTTAAGCAAACCCTAAATCAAATGATTTTAACCTAATTAAGATTACCTCCCTTAATTTGACTAGTTTATATGTAAATTTATTTTATTACAATGCAGGAAGTCTATGTGGTTATTATTTGGTCAAACGGTTAACCAAATTATTTTTTATAATTTTTAAAATTAAAATTTTATCTATAATTAAGGAGTAGACTTACTTTTAAGTATTTCCTTTGATGTCAATTTGAAATTAACTTTAAAGATATCTATTGCAGACTTCATCGGGTTAAATCTGTCATTTTGGCTTCTGTTTTTTGTTTGATCGTAAAGAGGTCAACTGTAATTTTAGCATCCTTAGTGGTTATGTTTCTTGAAAAACGAATATAGGATCTACGAACTCATTTAAATGCAAATAAAAGTACTAAATATGCAATTGTCCCAACCAATAACCCCACTTAATTATTTTCCGCCGACATCACGGTGAAGGAGGCGGCAGATAAAAGAGATGATGGGGGGAAATATTAATGAGAAATGGTAGTTTAGAACTGATTATTTTTTTTCTATTACAAATTATTTGTTTTTCTGGTAAGAACTTTATATTTATTTAAGTTATTGGACAAAACCGAATAAAGTATCAATTTGTGAATGAAATCAGTGAAATGATTGAAAGCATGTCTCATTTTATCCCTCATGGATATAAAAAATATCAGAGACGGTGTCGCCCATAGGTACTGCGTGTGCACCTCTTACCTCACATAGTTTTGACACAAGCCAGACTTGCTAAACCACATGCCCATCAGTTGCAATTCTTTATATTAACTTTTTGATTCTTTCTTCCTAAACAATTCAGCGGCTCCCACAGAAATTACTCTCATCCCTACCAATCTTTGTTAATTTTTTTGCATGTCTATCTGTTCCCACAACAATTATTTATAAATTGACCCATACATCATGCACTCTTGACTCTCCAAACAAGCTTATCCAATTCTCTTGATTGTTTAAAGATATTCTTATCCATCGATCAATGGCACCATCGGCTGCAATGCTCATACTCTCACATCCCCTAATTAGCCACAAAGCAACAAATCAGTATCCGTCGTCTCCCGCCGTTAAGTCGACACGTGTCTCCGGTATTCTTTTGCCTTGGAAGGCGTCGGACGGTGAGGATCGTTCCAAAGTTGGTCTCCGGCTCTTTGGTGATCAAGATACACTAGAGAAGCGTTTTCAAGAGGCTCTTGAACTTAGCTGCTGGTAATTTGTACAAGATCTTGTAATTTTTTTTTTTCCTTGGAAATGGAAGTTATGTAAAAATTTGAAGTGGATTATGTATAATTAAAGGTAATTATGGAAAAATCAAACGACAACAACTATCTCAAACTGCATCTGCATAATCATCACTACGTGTAGCTTAGGAATGGTGAAGACTCCTTAAACTAATTAAGCTCATTGACAAACAAAAACCAAACAAACCCAATCGGGTTGACAAAGAGATTCATTGACAAACAAAAACCACAAAACCGAATTATTAATATTTTGATATTATTTTAGTTACCTAAATAAATTCGAAAACCCGCAAAAAAAAACTTATAAAACCTCTATAAATTTAATATCGGAAGCGAAATATTTTATTAATTTATAAAAGTATTAATTTATCGATAAATTGATAGCTATTAATATATAGAGAGATTTACCAATTTTCTATATTTAAAAAATATCTGTTTTAAAATAAGATTGTTTTTCTATAGTTAATAAATAATAACACAAATATTCTTACAAATATATTATACTAGATATAGACCCGTCCGATGTGCGGGTTTAAAATTTTTGTAAATAAAATTAAATTTAAAAAAATATATTAAAATTTATTGACGTTAATTATAATTTTTTTTTGGCTATAATACACTGATTTATATCCATTTGCAAATTTTTGATGTATGTAACCATTAAAAGTGTATTTTCTAAACCTAAGTATATTGTATGTTACAAATATATTCTTTACCACCATCTAGGAAAAAATCTATATAAACACATTACCCAACTATTTTATGTCTATTTATTTTCATTTTTGCATAGTTTCTTTAATCATTAAAATTGTTGGTTCATAAAACTTCTCGAATAAAATATATATTACAAAGGTGAAGTGACCTTAGTGCAGTGGCAGGAGGTAAGTCCATTTGTAGAAGGCACCATCACACCCGGGATCGAGTCCCGGCTCCTACGAATGTAGGAATTTGGCTAATGGGCCGGCCTATTGTGGTCCAATAGTTGACAAAAAAAAAATATATATATATATATATATATATATTACAAAGTATACTACTCAATGATGTATCATCACAATAGTGTATGAAACCATAGAGAGAACATCGGTTCTGCCCTCCTCTCCTCCCTTATGGGAGAACCTTGCGTCCAACCTCCTTCACCATGAAGAGAACTTTGGCTCCAACTTCCTCCCTTGAGGAAATAACCTTGCATGCATCCAACCTCCTCCATGCACCATGTAGAGAACCTTGCTCTGTCTTCCTCATGTGTGAGAGAACATATTCACGTCTTTTAACTATCTCAAAGTGACATCCTCCGATAACCAATGAAACAAAAAGCTCTTTTCCAACGTCACAAAATCTTTGGATAATAACTAATGTTAAATTTCCTATTCGTGGAAGTGTCTTTGACACATTATGATGTAGTCTCTATCTTCGAGCTCCTATGGATCTATCAAAAATGGTTTATGTGTTTCCAATCAATCTATCTATGTTTGTCGTAAGCTTGTGTTTGATTAGCCTAGTTTATCCAACCATTAAGTTGATAAGGTTATACTCTTTATCTCCCTTTGAGATTGAATTAATGGTAACAATTATGTTTGCATAAAAAAAAGATTTATGACCAAACAATCAAGGTTGAGAAATTAGAAAAAAATTAATTTGACATAATTAAAGAAAACAGAAATTATAAGCACAGTAATATATGAATCTCAAATCAAAGATGAAAATATAAATTAAATAAAACAATCTAAAAATACTACAATAAAATTAAAAATATAGTATTAGAAAAAGAAGACGCATGTATTAATCTTACATTTTGTTTAGTCAATATATTAATCTTACTTATTTCAAACTGGGAAAAAAAGGAAAGTGGGAGAAAGTAGGAGGTTTAGAAAATAAGGAAAATTTACATTCCCACTAAAACTTTTTTACCAATAGAACAAAGTTTAAAGCAGTATTTTTGAATAAATTATTTTATTAGATGAAAAATGTGAGATCATCTATATTTATATAGAAGTGAGTATTTACATTTTTTACAATTAATAATTAACTGTACATTTTCCTTAATCCATTTTTCTATTTTATTTTTGTTGAATTAATAACTTAAATTTAAAATAAGTAAATAATGTTATAATTTTGAATTTTATGAATATATATTTTCCTTGTAGTTATTTTAAAAAAAAAACTGTTTAATTTTTATAATTTTTTATAATTATCTTTTTACATTATTAATATTGTATAAACAATTTTTTTGTTTTTTTGTCATTATCTCAAATCCTTCCTATTAAATATTAAATTTTTTACCAATTAGAACAAAGTTTAAAGCAGTATTTTTGAATAAATTATTTTGTTAGATGAAAAATTAAATATTAACTTTTACACATGTAAAAATTAAATATTAACCTATAAAAACAATAATTTTTACTTATCCTGTGTTTATGGTCATCCAAGACAAAGTGAACGTTCTATCCTATGGGACCATCTTGAACATATTTCAAACCATCGATCAGACCCTTGGATCCTCATTGGGGATTTTAATGAAATAACTTCAAACCATGAAAAGATAGGTGGTCCGATAAGAGATGAGTGGACTTTCAGAAATTTTAAGCACATGATATCAACATGTGATTTGGATGACATTAACTCGAGAGGGGATAAGTTTACATGGGTTGGAGAACGTTATAGGCATACTGTTCGTTGTTGTCTGGACCGATGCATGATTAACAGCGATGGAGCAGCTAATTTTCCAAATGCGATACTCGAATTCATGGACTTCTCATGCTCTGACCACAGGCCACTTTTCCTGCAGTTAAAAGTGAAGAAAGAAACTCGAAACAGAGGATTTTTCTTCGATAAGCGCCTCTGTGAACTAGCTACATTTGATGACACTGTACGAGAAGGATGGGAAAAACAGAGTGACTCTGCAAATTTGGTAATTACTGCAAGAATAGCAAACTGTCGCAGAAGTATGTCAGCTCTAAAACATAAATCGCAACTGAATGCAGAAACGCGTATCAAGGCTTTACATTCTCAGTTAAACTCTGCAATGGAGAGTAATATACGAATAGAGAGACAGCGGGTACCACAACTTCAAATGGCTCTCACTAAAGCTTATAATGACGAGGAAAAACACTGGAAACAAAAAAGCAGGAACCTCTTTATACAAGAAGGAGACCAAAACACTAGCTATTTCCATGCGTGTGCAAAAACAAGATCATCAAAGAACAGAATAAATTCCATTTATACAGAACAAGGAAATCTCATATATGGTGATAAGGAAATTGGTGACCATGCTCAAGATTTCTTCACTAAAATGTTTTCTTCTAATGGCCATGCGGTTTCTCCATCAGATTTTGCTGACTTTAAAGCAACACTCACAAACGACACCAATTCTGCTCTCACCAAAGATTTTTCAGACAAAGAGATCTATGATGCTGTTTGCCTAATTGGAGATGATCGTGCTCCAGGACCTGATGGACTAACTGCAAGATTTTACAAACGTTGCTGGTCAATTGTCGGATAGGATGTTATTCAAGCAGTACAAGATTTCTTTAAAACATCTATCATGCCCCCAGGTATCAATCACACAAATATATGCATGATCCCGAAGATAGATAATCCTGAGACACTTTCAGACTATAGACCAATAGCCCTCTGCAATGTCCTATATAAGATCATATCTAAATGCCTTGTCAAACGTCTTAAGTCTCACCTTGATAGCATTGTCTCTGATTCACAAGCTGCCTTTATTCCGGGTAGAATCATCCAAGATAATGTTCTCATAGCTCATGAAGTAATGCATGCTTTGAAGTCTCGTAAGCGAGTCTCACAAACATACATGGCCGTGAAAACTGATGTTAGCAAAGCATACGACAGAGTAGAGTGGAACTTCCTTGAATCAACACTTAAATTATTTGGTTTTTGTGATCGCTGGATTGGATGGATCATGGCTGTTGTACGCTCCACTACATACTCTGTCCTAATCAATGGTTCACCTTGTGGACTTATCAAGCCTGAAAGGGGAATTCGGCAAGGAGATCCTCTCTCCCCATATCTCTTTATTCTCTGCTCTGACATTTTAAGCCACCTTGTCAAATCCTATGCAAAGGATGGAGATATAAAAGGTGTAAAAATTGGTAATGGTGTTCCCCGCATTACACACCTTCAATTTGCTGATGACTCCCTTTTTTCTGTCAAGCGAATAGAAAAAACTGTCAAGCTCTACGTGATGTTTTTGATGTCTATGAACACTACTTGGGTCAAAAAATCAATACATCCAAATCTATGATTACTTTTGGTTCGAATGTGTTTAGCTCTACTCAAGAAAGACTCAAGAGAATCCTAAAGATCCCAAACCATGGAGGAGGTGGCAAATATCTTGGCCTGCCAGAACAATTTGGACGGAAAAAGAATGAAATGTTCGAAAATATTATTGAACGTGTAAAGAAGCGAACATCACATTGGACTACCAGAAAACTATCTCCTGCAGGAAAAGAAGTAATGATGAAATCAGTTGCAGTTTCTATGCCGGTGTATGCTATGTCTTGTTTCAAGTTGCCAAAGGGTGTTACTTCTGATATTGAATCATTGCTAATGGATTTTTGGTGGGAAAGAAGCTCTCAACACCGTAAAATCCCTTGGATAGCTTGGAAGAAGCTACAGATCTCAAAGAAAGAAGGGGGTCTGGGTTTTAGAGATCTTGAAAAATTTAATGATGCTTTGTTAGCAAAACAAGCATGGCGCCTTATTCAATTTCCTGACTCACTGTTTGCTCGTGTTACGAAAGCAAGATACTATCCAGATATGTCCTTAATTGACGCAACACCAAAACGAACCCAATCCTATGGCTGGTCATCTTTACTTACGGGCATAGCTCTCCTTAAAAAAGGCACACGTTTCATTATAGGTGATGGAAGAGCTATCAGGGCTGGCATAGACAATGTTATAAACTCTCATCCTCCGCGTCCAATATCTATTACAGTAACACAAACAGAGCCTGTCCTGGTTCACGATCTAATATCCACTCACGAATCCAACCGAGAATGGAACATAACGAAACTAAACTCATTAGTTGTGCCAGAAGATCATGATCTCGTAAAAAACATTTACTTATCTAAGAAAGAGAGACCTGACCAATTAATTTGGAACTACACTTTTTCTGGTGTCTATACTGTGAGATCAGGCTATTGGCTACTTACACACGATCCTACTGCAAACATTCAGCATACTATTCCACATGGCTCTGTTGAACTAAAGAATAAGATATGGAAACTAAACATAATGCCAAAAATCAAGCATTTCCTCTGGCGGACAATCTCATTAGCCCTCCCTACAACCACAAGACTTTGTTCCCGCAGTGTAAATATTGATCCCATATGTTCGAGATGCAGACTTGGAGAAGAGACAATCAATCATGCGTTATTCACATGCCTCTTTGCTATGTCTACCTGGCAATTTTCAAACACACTTACCCTAAGCCAACTTTCGGACAATGCAGAGGAAAATATCTTGAACTTAATTCTTTTTTCACAACGACAGGATATTCCTCGCCATTCAGCTCTTCTCCCATTATGGTTAATCTGGAGGATTTGGAAAGCCAGGAACAATACGGTCTTTAACAATTACAGAGAGAGTGCATCAAAAACAATTCTGCAAGCCCAGTCTGAAGTAAAAGAATGGATAGATATTAATGTTCTTCCGGAAATCAGTCAAGCTACCCCGGCACAATCACATCATTGGCAAGTACCACAGATACACTTGGTGAAATGTAATTTTGATGCTGCTTTTGATAGTGACACTTCTCAGGCCATAGGAGGCTGGATAATCCGAAATCACTTAGGGGTTCCTCTATCTTGGGGTTCCTCGATCCTTGGATTTGCTGCAACTCCCCTTGAAGCAGAGACGAAAGCTCTACTACTAAGTTTGGAACAGTCTTGGAACAGAGGTTACACAAAAACAGTCTTTGAAGGGGATAGCATAAACCTGATTAATATCTTAAATGGTAAACAGAGGAATGGTTCTTTGACAAGCTTTCTACATGACATACGATATTGGCAAGAAAAATTTGATTCCATTTCCTTTCTTTTTACAAGGAGAGAATGCAACTCTGCTGCTCATAATTTAGCAAAATTTGGTTGTGTAGACAATGTTTCCTATTCTAACTCTGAATTTGTACCGATTTGGTTACTGCAAGCCATTTGTATTGACTCTTCATAAAGGAAATAAAGATTATCTTTGTGGAAAAAAAAAAAAAAATAACTTTTACACATGTCAAAATGTTAGATTAATAACTTGACACGTGTTAAAATTCTGTTAATAACTAATTTTCAAAACCCAACTTTATATAATAAAATATATTGATATTTTTACAATATATATTATTAATTGTATTTTTTGTAATTAATTAATAGGTGTAGTTTGACTGTGAATGGAGTACTTATTAGTTAGTTTGAGGAATAGAAAAAAAAAAACAAATTTGAGGAATAGTCAAAGTCTATTTGACAATATCCAAGATGCACGACCCAAGATCCGAGATATACCCACTCTGATCCGACGACCCGATTCGTTCATCTCTTTCTTAAGTCGTCACATTTCAATTTCTAAAGTTGAGATCGTTGAGCAATATCAATACTAATGGAGTCGTCGGAGATCGAAGTGGTGCCTCTAGATTCAAACTCTCACCAAAGCCCTACGGAGTCACCAACCATCACCGACGTCTTCTCCGCCTCTGCTTACGGCGATCTCCATCAACTTAAGCGTTTCGTCGAACAAGATGGCTCTTCTGTTTCTCTTCCCGACGCTAATGGCTACTACGCTCTTCAATGGGCTGCGCTCAATAATTCTCTCCACGTTGCTCGATATATCATCGAGGTACCGAGTTTTTAGCTCAACTGTGAACTAGGATTCAACCAATATCTCGATTGAACTAGGTCTGTAGTGTTTCCAGTGTAGTACTAATGGATTTGTGATTTTGATATATTTGCAGCACGGTGGTGATGTAAATTCAGCTGATAATATACAGCAGACGCCATTGCATTGGGCAGCTGTTAAAGGTTGCATTGATGTTACAGACCTTTTACTGCAAAATGGAGCTCGAATTGAAGCTGCTGATGTCAATGGTTTCAGGGTATATCTTCTTTATTTTCATCCTTAAGTTTCTGTTTCCGTGCTTAGTAATGTCATGCCGAATGAGTCACTCTAGTTACTTCCGTTTGCTCATACAGTCATACCAAACACGAATAAAAGTTTATTAGAAGCTATTCACCATCTTACAACATGTTTTCTGTGCAGGCAGTTCATGTTGCTGCACAATATGGACAGACAGCTTTCTTGAATCATATTATTGTGGACTACGCAGCTGACTATAATGCATTAGATAACGAAGGGAGGAGTCCACTTCATTGGTATGAGTACTGAAGAATGCTTATAGTGTCTATATTGCCTTTAGCACTGCTCAGTTTATTTTAAATGCATGGAGTAGTTCTGGACATGATGTTTTTCCCCTTAGCACTGACTTCTCAGTGGTTTTCTAAAGTTATTTCTCACTGCTTGCCCAACACAGATGTTAGGAATTTATTTTTCGGCTGCCTTGAAAACATCTAGTTTGAGTGTTTTGATGTTAGCCTTACAGGAAAATAATAATTTTTGCACATTCTTTCTGTTCATAGAATAGAACATGTCAAAGACTTGATGTATCTTTTTTTATATTGTATTTTGAGTATGTCTGATCATTGTTTACTTGCACTTGCTACGCTGTTACCTGTCATTTGAAAATTTAAGAACTACTTTCATTTTTTCCTTGTTTCTATGACTCAGGGCTGCTTACAATGGATACACTGAAACAGTCCGGTTACTTCTCTTTCGGGATGCATGTCAAAACAGACAAGACAACACAGGCAAATCGTTAACTCTCAATACTTTCTTTTAACAGTATCTACTTGTCCGCTCTAGAATTAGTAAAGAATGGCTTTATAACGGATTTTTTCCTCTACCTTAAGATGCGTAAAGATAAGTGCAAAAATGAATATGACTTTCTGAACTCCATGCTTTGAGTGCGGGTAAATTTCTATATGTAGGGAGTTATAGAATCCCGGACTGTTTTTGACTCGCTAAAAAGTGTAGAATGCTGATGCCCCTATGTATATTTTATCCCATTTTCATAGATACAGAATTCTTACACTAGTCACTTTACTTGTCAGGCTGCACTCCTTTGCACTGGGCTGTAATTAAAGAAAATGTTGAGGCTTGTTCTCTGTTAGTTCATGCTGGAACCAAGGAGGAATTGACATTGAAAGATAACACAGGATCCACGCCACTTAAGCTTGCATCTGATAAAGGTCACAGGCAGCTCGCTCTTTTCCTTGTACGTAATTGTTTAATGTTGCTTGCTACCCTTCTAACATCCGTAAAAGGAAGACATTTTGATTGTTCAGAATAAGGTTTTTGAAATTTGATTAACGAACCTCGCATTTGCTTGCTAATTTGCTCCTTGGTAGAAAAGTCTCCCTCTTATTTCATTTCCATTATCATTAGTTGGACAGATATAGCTTGATAAGGTTATTTACAAAAAATTTCAATCAATATAGCCTTTTCAAATTCTGTAATTTTGTATTTACAACAATATGAAATAACAATAGCATTAAACATATGATGTACCTATGGTATAAGTGCACAGTTACTATATAAGCCTTAAACGAAGAACCGCGTTCTGATATTTGCTTTTTCTTATGCAGCTTTAACTCAGATTGCCATACTATGCTTAACTTAATTGACTGTGATTTTCAGTTATAGTGGAGCATCATTGTGATATAAAACTTGTTCTACTGTCTGTTTTAGATCACAGTTTAGTGCTCTCAATATGATGGCTGTCTGTTTAGGGCCACAGTAGGTTTTAGAATTCACAATAAGAGAGATATCTTGTTAAATGGTGGTACTGTTGTTCAAAGTTGTTTGGAAGGGCAATTTGTTATTTTCTAATTGTTTCCATTTGATAGTTTGTATTTCCTGAGAATTCGATTTTTGATATTTTTCAGTCGAAGGCAATGCGAACTCATAATAATAGCTTTTGGGACAAGATCTTCTGTGGAAAATTGGGAGAGAGTAGCTATGCCCCTATGTTGTTTAGCTTAATAGTCATTCTTATGGTCCTCTTCAGCACATCCATTATTTCAGGTGAGTAATCCATACAACAAAGTAGTGTGTGTTGAGTATCTTACTGATGGATTATATTATTTAGTCCTGACATTTTGCATTTATGTGTAGCTTCTAATCTCCCAAAGATAACTGCTATGGTTGGTTTGTGGGCATGTTTCGGTCTTTCATGTGGCGTTTGCGCACTGATAACTTTCTATCGTGTTAGCAGGTATCCTTATTAGTTATCTTCAATGTTATCTGAAATTTTTGAGCATGTGTATTTCAGTTTGGTGTTGTTATTTAATGGGTCGCGAGATTTAACATAACTTCTTCATTAAGAAATGAGGAGGTAGATATACGATTCTGTAGCTACTTTGTAGTGACTCTGAGAGACGTGTTTTGTACAGCAAAGATCCTGGGTACGTTAAAAGAACCAATGAAGCTGACAGCCAACACAGTGCTAATGTAAGTTGTACTTCCTTCTCGTGTTTCCATGTATAGAGAAATCTGAACATTCTGAGTGAACTGTTGATCTGATCAACTGTTTTAGCAGTTTGGCATGCAGTCTATATTCGGTTTATGCATACACATACCAAACCAGTGTCAGTGTGCAGTTATTTAAGCCTCTCGTCTGAAACATGCTAATTTATGCCTGATTTAAGCACACACCAATTGTAAATCAATCGAACAGTAATAAGGTGTTCTTCTGAAAAGTTTTCTTCACATATTATCTTCTGATGGTTTCAGGACCCTTTGATTGGTATCAATTTCAACAGCCCCTCATGGAAAGGAAACTGGTCCCAGCTCTGCCCTACTTGCAAGGTTCTTCCTCAGAAACCCGTTTTTTAATGTGAAACCCAACATTTTTTCTTTTCTTTTTCTGACCAGAGTTATCAAACTTTCCTCAGATAATTAGACCAGTGCGATCTAAACACTGCCCCACATGTAAGCGCTGCGTTGAGCAGTTTGACCATCACTGCCCCTGGATTTCCAACTGTGTTGGTAAGGTAAGAGTTCTTTGCATGGCGAATCTCTCTCACTTTTTGTTATGGAAATTATTTGGCAATCTTTCACTTGGGACATGAAAACACCCTTTTATGCATATTTTTCGTTTGACGGTGTCTTTATACAATTATTCATCTCGCAGAAGAATAAACGCGACTTCTTAGTCTTTGTGATCATGGGAGCTTTGACATCATTCGTTGGTGGCACAACTGCTGTTCAAAGTATGTGACTGAAACAACTCTCCCTAGCAATCCTACCATTAGATTTTGCTATATATAAAGCATCTGTTTCTGGTACAGGATTATGGAGAGGTATCCCACAGATACACCCCAGAGAATCATGGATTCAACATATAGTCATTGAACATTCCGATGCTGCCGTGTTTCTGTTTTTCGACTTGCTCATTTTCATTGCGACAATGACGTTGACAATCTCACAGGCTTATATGGTCAGGAAATCTCAACTAAAGTAAAGATTAGGTTCTCCCTCCCCCTCTGCAAATGATTATATAACAGTTATTGTTGTCTGCTGCAGATAACTCGCAATATTACAACCAATGAATTATGGAACGCTAAAAGATTCAGTTACTTGCGGGGACCTGACGGAAGATTCTACAACCCTTATAACCACGGTTGGCGAAGAAACTGCACCGATTTTTTGGTTCATGGCTACACCAGGGACGACGAAGTTGCCCCGTCTTCAATTCTCTGAAGTTACATCTATTCATCTCATTGTTGCATGCGCAAACCATCTGATTCAGTGTACTGTGTATATAGATATCTCCTCTTTGATTCATATGTTGCAAAGGGTGTGCAAGTTTATTCTCCTTTTCTTCACATCTTACACTGTAATATTTTCTGCTTTATGACTCGCCAGTTTCACCAAAACGCTACTCAACCCATTTAATCGTGGATCGTCTTTGTTAGGCTTTTAACAACGCAATTTTTAAGTTATAACCAAACCAGATTAGTTTCCAAGTAATCTTCATCATCCCGGTCCGGGGTTTAAAACACTGCAGCTGTGTCAGATCGTTTTTCTTTTGGGTAAAAACATCTGTGAAAATAACATTTGGTTCATGTTCACAACAAACCCTGCGAATGACCATGCTTATGTGAATGTAATGTTAACTTTCAGAAACAAACTTGAAAATATGACCATAGGTCCCAAACGAAATGAACAAAATGAGCAGCTTCATTCCATCATATGCTTCAACCCATAAGTGCTTTCATCTTTTCATTGGCAGCCACAAGTTCCGCTGCTATTCCTGGCTCATTTGCCGAGTGCCCAGCATCATCAACAATCTGCAGACCATGTGTCGTGTTACACCAACAAGCAAAAACAAACTTGGAAAAGATCTTCAAGAAAACATCGAAAAGACTTAAAGCTTACCTTAAGGTCTGCCTCTGGCCATGCTTTGTGCAGATCCCAAGCAGACATCATAGGACAGCATACGTCATACCTTCCCTGTCCATTGTAATAATCCAAACCCAGTCTCAATCCCACAATATATATAAAGAGTATATATCCAAAATTCAAGTTAAACTGATGCTTCTTAAAACCTACACAAACATATCAGCATTAACAATATGAGACATCTAAGGCCGTGGATCACATAATCTTGTTGCCTGTGTTTTCCCTTTCCATTAAATATAGTTTACACAACTCGGGCCTCACTGGATCAAATCTCCAAACCAGTGGAATCCACAATTCCAGTTCTTTTATGAAGGATGTACCTGAACGATGGTGGTCTTAATATGTCGAATTTTATCAACATTGTCTAGCAGGTATGAGTCCGATGGAAAGAAACCCTTGTTAACAAAGTAGTGATTTTCAATCCTTGCAAACGCCTGCAGAGCAAAGTGTCAACAGTTAAGAAATCGGTTAGAAGATTTTACAAGACCAATGAATCAAGATAAGATTGGAACACTCTTAGAAACTAACCAATGAAAACTTATCATCTTCTGCCTTTTGAATGTTGTCATTATTCGGAAGAAGATAAGCAGTCGCCATTTCCCATTTGGTCCAAGCTCTTGCAGCTGCATACTATAAGACGCATAAATTTGTTAGTCCGCGCACACTGTTTCGGCTAAAAAAATCCAATTTCCTTCAACAGCCAAAAAGAATAATAATGTTCAAAGCATTTTCTCGTGTAACAGTTGTAAGATCTCGACTCACTTGAGTTTCCATATCATCAGAGTTCAGTCTCTTGTGATATGCGTCCACAAGGCTACCTCTCTCATTTTCTGGAATCAGATCTCTGAACTCCTCCCAAGCTTTAAAAACAAAAGAAACAAACACTCATGAAAAAAGAGAAAAAATAGAAGCTCTTGAGCCAAAATCTACTACTACTGTATTTGCACATAAAACTCTAGTCCCAATATCACTAAAGCTTATATAAAAACGTCTATAAAAGCAGACTATAGTAATCAGTAACTGCAGGGATACAAGAAAGAGAATTACCATCAGGGTATATAGCAGCAGCACCACCCTCGTAAAACCAATCAATCTCCTTTTTTCGCAACAGAAAAATACCTCTAAGGACCAAACCAGTAACCTTGCACCAAAGAATAAATATATATCTGTGAAGTTATGGATTAAAATACCAAAAGAAACTACTTACTTCATAATTCCATCTATTCAGATCACAATCCAATCAATCAATAACCTATTGTTCTTGTTCCATCTATTATGCAAACTAGATTCCTACAAAGTAGAAATAATATATCTCAGATGTAAGAATGTAAACATAAGGATTTGCACCTTGTCAGGGTGAGACTGGCTGTATGCAAGTGCTAGAGTGCTTCCCCAAGATCCACCAAAAACCTGCACAAACAGAGAAAATTAAGATACACATTTGTTCCATCCCAACAACAACAACAACAAGTATATATCTGGGAGAAACTTCCTTACCTGCCATTCTGGAATTTTCAAATGTTCTCTCAGTTTTTCAATGTCATTCACAAGGTCCCATGTAGTGTTTTCCTCCAAGCAAGCATGTGGGGTACTCTTTCCTGCACCTCTCTAGAAGAAAACTTAGGGGTGAATATATATACAAGTTAAAAAAAGTGTAGTGTAGTGTCCAAAAGAGACCAACCTGGTCAAACAGAATAATCCGGTAGAACTCAGGATCGAAGAATCTCCTATTATTAGGAGATGTCCCTCCTCCAGGCCCTCCGTGAAGAAAAACAACTGGCTGCAAAAAGATGTAAATTCTCACAATTACAATGCAAAAAAGTTAGAAACCTAAAGGACCAAAGAGAGAGAACATAAATGACGTACGTGTCCATCGGGTTTTCCTGATTGCTCGAAGTAGAGTGTGTGAACATCTGAAACCTCTAAATTTCCAGTGCTGTATGGCTCAATGGGAGAATAAAGGGTTCTCGACTTGTTCACCACCAAAGCCTCTGCTTCAGGTTCCATTAAATCACTCTTCAACACCTCACTCTTACTGCAACAACTAATCTTGCCATTTCTTACTAAATTATCAAAGAGAGAAAGCTCAATTCAGATGATGCTGGATGGCTACCTACTACTACTACTACTACTACTACTACTAATTGACAATTTATTTTAATTTGAGTTGCAAAAAGTTTGAAACTTTTAACATCAAATTGAAACTAGAAAACTCCAAAATTCCCCCTATATATATATATTCCAAGGCATAATAAACCTGTAAAAAATTAAACGAAATCATACAAAATCTATATAGAGATACATACAGAACACTCGATATAATTAAGAGAAACCCTAGGAGCTATGATTAAGGATCATGCGAATGATTAATAAATTGATAGCAGATTAGATAAACCTGGGAATGGGAGATTGAGATTGTTGTTATGGTTTTGTGGAAAAAAATTAACACCCAAGCAAGAGGGCGATAAGGTCGATGGAAGTAAGTAACTGTGCCTGTGAGGGATGATAAGCCCAANAACTGGCTGCAAAAAGATGTAAATTCTCACAATTACAATGCAAAAAAGTTAGAAACCTAAAGGACCAAAGAGAGAGAACATAAATGACGTACGTGTCCATCGGGTTTTCCTGATTGCTCGAAGTAGAGTGTGTGAACATCTGAAACCTCTAAATTTCCAGTGCTGTATGGCTCAATGGGAGAATAAAGGGTTCTCGACTTGTTCACCACCAAAGCCTCTGCTTCAGGTTCCATTAAATCACTCTTCAACACCTCACTCTTACTGCAACAACTAATCTTGCCATTTCTTACTAAATTATCAAAGAGAGAAAGCTCAATTCAGATGATGCTGGATGGCTACCTACTACTACTACTACTACTACTACTACTAATTGACAATTTATTTTAATTTGAGTTGCAAAAAGTTTGAAACTTTTAACATCAAATTGAAACTAGAAAACTCCAAAATTCCCCCTATATATATATATTCCAAGGCATAATAAACCTGTAAAAAATTAAACGAAATCATACAAAATCTATATAGAGATACATACAGAACACTCGATATAATTAAGAGAAACCCTAGGAGCTATGATTAAGGATCATGCGAATGATTAATAAATTGATAGCAGATTAGATAAACCTGGGAATGGGAGATTGAGATTGTTGTTATGGTTTTGTGGAAAAAAATTAACACCCAAGCAAGAGGGCGATAAGGTCGATGGAAGTAAGTAACTGTGCCTGTGAGGGATGATAAGCCCAAATCTCATATTTATCTCAAGTTTTGCATATATTTCGACGATTTTTTTTTTTTTTTTGTAGGGAAAAAATACTGAGTTGACGACGTAAATGAAAGAGTAAACTTTTTTCTATTATTTAAAGTTTTTTTTTTTTAGTCTGATAAAACAAAATGACCATAATTGCACAGTCAAGCTAAAACAAAACAGCAAGATAGAAGCAAAAATCAAAATAAGCACTTGATAATGAAGTCGAGAAGTTCAACACGTGCATCTGGACTGAACCATGGATTCCGGGTACGCCAGCGCGATCGACACAAAGATTAACTAATGAGAGAAATTCTTTGATTTGTGCTAACACCTTAATTGATTTCAACACAAAAAAAATGAAATTGTTTGAAAATATCTCTGAGTCTCCGCAAGATACATTGGAGAAAGCTATCCAAGAAGAAGAAGTTTGGAGAAGAGCAAATAATAGAGATTTAGCACCAACGATAGTAGAAGCAGGTTTACCTTCGACCCCAATTCCACAATAATCTCTTGTATGCTTTATAGACGGATCTTGGGATACAGAGGTGGATAGGAGTGGAATGGTTGGATTACGTCTATCAGTGATAAAATCCTGCACATGAGACTAAGGGCATCTCCAACCCCACTCTATTTTAGAGTAAAAACTCTATTATAGAGCAACATTTGCTCCAATCATACTCTATATTTTCCTCTAAAATAGAGAAAATGATAGGATTGCTCTATATATAGAGTAACTCTATTCTCATCTCTATTTTTTTACACTACCTCTATTTTCAACTCTAAAATAGAGTAATACATTGGAGGAAAACAATGCTCTATTTTAGAGAAAAAAATAGAGATATACATTAGAGATGGTCTAAGAGGATTGCGCAGAAGCTTAAACCCTTTACATGCAGAGTTAGATACCCTTATTTGGGCTATGGAGTGCTTATTATCGCTAGAATTGGATAAAGCTCTTTTTGCTACGGATTGTTCAGATCTCCTAAGGATGACGTCAAATATCGAGGATTGGCCGACCTTTTCATCAGAATTGAAGGACTTTACTCATTTCAGAGATAGATTTGCTAATTTTAGTATTAGGTATATTTCTCGAGAGTATAATATTCGTGCCGATAAACTTGCGAAATGTGCAAGAGCACGAGGTTTATGTTTTTCCCATGTAAGCTCGTCGGTACCTAACTGGCTCTCTCTCGAAGAGAGTCATCTCCGATAACATAATATATGGGGTTTGATTGTCAAAAAAAAAATGAAGTCAAGAAGTTCTCCAAGCACTAGAGGATCAAAGTGATCTTATTCCAACACCAATGCCATTACGCATCTGCAGCGAGAAGATCACAAATCACAAATCACAAATCAACCTGACAACCATAAATCTGACATCGCAAATTCACACTTAGACCTCGTGAAGCCAAACGATCTAAGACTGCCAATGACAATATCCTGATCCTCCACAGAAACGTTTTAATTTTTGGCACCGTTTTTAATCTCCATACCTTAGCTTGTAGCTCATTTGTTTTCTTTAACACCACTGGCGTAGTCACATGTACTGTGGGAAGAGAGCTCACAAGCCAGTAACCACTCTTAATTGAATATGCTCCTGATTGCCAATATGGCCAAATGATCATGTTAAAAAGAAAAAAAAAAGGGGATGAGTTGTTTCAGTATATAGTAGTTCTGTTTAGTTTAATAATATGTTACTAGGTGATACCCCGTGCTACAGCACGGGATGACACATGTTGTAATTGATTTATATATATTTCGAGTGCATAAAATGTTTTGGTTTAGATGTTTTTATGATTTCGAAGTTTTAAATAGTGTTAAGTAATTTAATTGATTTACTTACATGGTAAAAATTAAAACATATTTAGATAAGTATATTGTTTAGACATTGACACATTGTTAATCCTTTGCACGGTAACAAATATACAATGATCGTTTTAACAGTCTTTAAGCGATAGCGGTATACTTAAAGGTGTTAAATCCATATATCAGATTTTAATTTGGTTTTAGTTTGGACTATTGCACGTATATAACCTACACGTAACTATTTTCGAATGACAAATACATCTCGTCCCATCCTATCCCATCCTGTTTCATCTCGTTTCTATCCGTAAAATTTTTATTTCCCATAACTGTTCTCTTTTAAATAATTAACTATTAGAAAATTTTTATCGTCCAAAAATTTTGGGTAAGAACATAACTACTTTTGTGCTTTTCTCACATTTTTGACATATAACATATTTCCTTCTGCAATAGAAGATTTGTTCATAGTAAATAAATTAAAAAGCTACCTATTAATATTCAATTTTGCATAAATATATAGTAATACGATATAGTCAACCAATTGTAAATATTGAATTTTAGAGTTTTAAATACTTATTTTAGAGAAATATAAATTGAAATATTTGTTTCTTTTTTGTTTTTTTAATGAATTTTTATAATTTTTCTTAAATAACAAATGTAATCCATGGAATAGTTTATTTTCATAAATATATTATTTTTATTTATGCTTACAAAATATATTAGTTACATAAGATCTTTTAAAGATATTTCTTGCATATCTTGTGTTTTAGAGAGTATTTACAAATAAGTTGATTTTAGATATATTTTATATATACATCAAAATAAATTTGAATTGATTTTTATTAATTTTACATATCTTATATATTAATTAATGTTATATTATTAAGGCTAGATGTATATTTTACTATTTTAAAATACCTTTTTAATTAATTTAATTTTTACTTAAAATTGTTTTTAATATAAAACTGGATTTATTTATTTGTTCCTAAAACTGTGAGGAAAAATATGCACAACTAGTAACTGTAATTTCCTTTTCTTGCTTTTTCGTTTTTTTTAAAATATTTATAAGGAATCAGAAATTCAGATTTGATTTATTATGTATTTAAACGTTTTCCTTATTTAAATCTGATGTATATGTTTTCCTTAATTAAATAGTCTAACCTATTAAGATTTAGGCAAGGTTATAGTTGATTTAATACATAATAAATATATTTGAAGAGATAATCGGGTTATCTAATCGGGTACTAAATGACCCGTGTAGGATCCGACTTAATTTGAATGGTTAGAGAATTTTAATTCCAAGATATACTAATGTATTAATAATTATTGATTACTAGTCATTTTATTTAAAAACTACCAAAACAAAGTTATGATCCAAAAGTTGGTCCATGAATACTCCTTTAATTGTATAGATTTTTTCCAATCAAACTAGTGTTACCTTTGTGGTTTAATGGCTTAATCATATTTTCATAAAATATTTATCTATATAGAATTATTTTCATCACAATTATATAAGTTAAACATATTTATAAATCAATACATGTATTATATAATATATAAAATTTTAATTCATATATTGATTTATATTTAATTTTATGTGCATTAATAAACTTTGAGGCATTAATATAGACACATTAATATAGACAATATTAATTTTTGTTAAGGGATGTGATGGGTTTTAGTATCAAATCCAATTACAGTAAAATTTCTCTAAATACTTTATAATTAATAAACCTTATAATAAGTTCCCTTATCTCAAGTCAACCAGAGTAAAAATAAACAAAATTCGATATAATTATGATTTCTTTAATCCCTATGTAGATATATATTCCCATTACTAACATACATTATAAACATGTAAATTTATACATATCTATACTATTAAAGCAAGAGTACTCACTAGACTCAAATTAGACCATGACTTTGTTTTGGTACGTTTTTCATTAAAAATGATTAGAGAATCACCTAATTTAATTAACTTACCCTATAGTTTTGATTTATCTAAATGACGATTATACCTTTGGATCGACAACTAAATTACCACCGGGTTGGGACGCAGATCCTGTTTAACCCGAAAATAGAAGATATAAAACTCGCAGATCCGTTTGTTTTCAGGGTTCATACTATTCGGATAGTGTATGTTGTTTGATTCAAGAATAGTTATTCTCGTCACCAAACAGAGGTATAATCCCTATAAATAAGGAAACTGGTTTCTGAGTATTTAATGGCTTCAGTAATATCAAATATTAACTACTACCATACTTAATCCCTATAATTATTATGAACATTAATAATAATGAGAAATCTTTAATACTTATTGATTGTGACTTTTTTTGCTTCCAAAATAATCAATACATTAAATATGAAATTGTATATATATATAAACTTCTTTGATTTGCTTTTATATTGTGAGATATTTACGGAAACAACAAATCAACTTAGTACAATTAAATAAAAACAAATCATCATTTAGTTTAGATTTTTTAATATTTCCTTAACGAAATTATATTAATTAATTATGATTAATATAGATGGAAAGAATAAAAAACGCAGAAATTATATATATGTAAAGTTGTAAACTAATTTACAGAAAAGGTGTAACGTATATCCCACATCGACTAAATATTTTGGAATATGGTTCATAATTACTATAAATATATGACTAATATGTTTTGAGTGCAAATGAGCAGGAAGCTTGATTTATCAGGTACCCAAATTTAACAGTTTAATTTGGTTCTATATTTAAGCATATTTAAACTTTTAAAAAGTAAACATATCCCGGGTGTGATGGTGCCTTGTGCATTAAGGACTTACCTTCTGCCACTGCACCAAGGTCCCGGCTCCTACGAATGTAGGAATTTGGCTAATGGGCCGGCCAGTTGTGGCCCATAATGCAGAAATGTTGAAAAAAAAAAAAAAAA
>NC_025699.1:21891338-21893628 GCF_000633955.1 Camelina sativa
AAAAAGTAAACATATTATAATATATTTATGTTTTTTAAAAAAGTTTAAGATATTATAAATATTTAAATTTTTATAGAATGTTTAAACTATTATAAATATTTGAACTCTGTCGAAAGTTTAAAATATTATAATATATTTAAAGTCTATAAAATATTTAAGTAATGTTAATATTTTTACTCTTAAAAATTTTAAAATATAAAAAAAGTTTGAGTTAAACCCGTTAAAACATGTATTTTTATCAAACTATAAATTAAATTAGTTTTTATAATTTTGCTGAGATTTGATATATCAAAGCTATTAACTTCTAAATGATAACCTAAATATACATAATCTCACTATAAATACAATAGTTTCCTAACCATTGAAATATCTCACACTAAAATTTAACAACCAAGTTCTCATCTTTTGACGACAAACCAAAATAAAGAATAACCCATCCTCCTACAAAATTATTATCCGATATTGCGGTGTGTCTATCCTCTTACAAAACTACTACCGATATTGTGGAGTGTCTATTTTCTTACAAAACTACTATCCAATATTGCGGTGTGTCTGTTTCCGTGAAAAGCTACATTCTACAAACTACTTACTCTATTAGAATTTCCAATTTACTGTATAACCCCAAATATACAAATAAACACTATATAAACAAAGAAAATAAGTCAAAATAAAAAAAACTACATTACAAAAAATAAAAATTACAAAAAAGAAGTAAATAACAAAATATATAATCTCGTACTACAGCACGGGGTATCACCTAGTATATATATATAACTGATATATTAATATATGATTAGTGTTTCTCTTAAATGAATTTTTATAGACCTCATCACTAACTTTTCTTATATGAAAATTCTATGTTATCTTTTAAAACTATTTTATCGTAGTATAGTCTATAATGTTTTCCTCAAAATAGCCAATGTTTTGTAAATATGAGAAACAGAGGTTTTAGAGGACAACATCTTGCGGGATAATATCTATTATGAGAAAGAATATAAAAACCAGTGGTGCACAACAGGGTAATACTACTACCTTTACTATTGAAATTCTAGTATTAATTAAAATTTCACTACATTCCCATTTTTGGTAATAGTACCCATATCCAATAAGTCAAATCTAGAAATAATAAAACTTTTAACATTTTGATAAATATACTAACAAAATCTTTAAGAATTTGTGATCAAACCATCACCTAGATTTGACTACAAAAAGATATAAAATGCAACAACCAAATTCACTATTGAAAGCAAAAAAAAAATATATATATCATAACAAAAATTTACTTACATAATGAAAACCATTTCTTTCAAACTTCTGCTATTGGTTTCTCTTCTACTCGCTGTCTTTTGTAAGTATACATACCGTACATATATAATATCATTTTAAAACAAACCAAAAGAATTTTACATATCAAAATTAAGTTAATTTACTTCTATCTTAACTTTATTTTTTTTAAGATCATTTCGTTGTATTTTTTTTGTATGTTTGAAGGGCAAAATATTGCGGTCAAATATCATTGTTTAACGAATGAAGATTGCATGAAGCTTTGTCAATGTTATGAAGCGTATTGTGACATAAGATTCAATACTTGTATTTTTGGAAAAAATGATATGGGTCCGATAGATGTCAGTTCTTCTGAACATCCTTGTATTCAAGGACATAAAAGTTGTAACGGTGGAGAATCTCCACCACGACGATTGAAATTATAATGAAAAAATTGCATGTATACTTCTAATAGACATTATTTGTTAAAGGAAATAAGAACTTTTATGTGGTGATATGTGGAAATACAATATCTCATGATCTTAGAAATTAAGAACACACAAAATAAAACATATAAAAATTGTAATTTGACAAAATCCCTACTATTATTTTGAAACACAGTTTATGGACTAAACCTTCGTTTTGTAAGAAATTACAAGAGTATGCCATTGAAGCTATAACCAAATAATATATCTTCATTAAGGGTAAAAACGAAATTTTGTTCATATCCTAAACGGATAAACACGCGGATCCCGGGTCGGATCTTTTAAAATGGCTTTTTCACGTCTAAATAATAAATAAAACCAATACATTGTGTATTTTGCTGAGAAAATTCTAATAGCATATTGGTCCAATGAAGCTCAAATATTCCGGAAGGTGCCAAGTTCGATGCACCTTAGCTACAATTTTTGTTGTTTCCAATAGTTATCCCACTACGATTTTTTTGAGAATTAGTGAGGAAATCTTATTTCCACAAATAAGCGGATTACACAGATCAAATATAGCACTTGCCATATATGCTTCCAAA
>NC_025699.1:21894634-21895125 GCF_000633955.1 Camelina sativa
TCATTTCTATATTTTAACGTTTTAAAGTAAATAAGATTTTTCTTTTATTTGTTATTCAAATTAAATTCGTTTCCTATTTTCATGATTGATTTGTATGAGTGATTTCATTCCATATACGTAAGATATTCTTTAACTAACAATATATATACGTTGACTATTTACTCAAATTATAATGGTATATATATTCGATTTCATATGCCTCTAAAATTTCGAGAAATCTGTTGTAGTATAGCTTTGCATTCAATCAATTCATTAATTACCTATCAAAATATATTTTCATAATCCCGCTTAACTTGGTAGCAGTTCCAAATTTGAAAAACTGGATTAAATGTGTGTGCAAATTATTGAAAAAAATTAGAAAACCTACCCCTTATTTAAAATCTATATATACCCTCCTATTCCTGACTCTTCCATCACCGGCTCACATTCGCAATTTACTTCCTACTCCACTTATATCATATTAGCAATTTACAGATGTTGATCTTATATGC
>NC_025699.1:21895898-21896292 GCF_000633955.1 Camelina sativa
TTTAGACATTTTTCAACCAGCTATTTTGTTATAGATATGGATAGTTTCAACATTTAAATATAAAATATATATATTCCTAAAATAAATCTTATAAGTTTTTCAATTATCAGATTCATATTAAAAAAGAAATATGACAATAACGAATTACTTTGAGACAGGTATATTGAGAATTTTGTATACTTTTGAAAATTTTGAGAATTTCTTAACCAAAATGTTTTAATAAATATTGTTTAAAAGGTAATTATTTCAAAAAGAACGGTTATAGGACACAAAATTTTTGGCAGTATGAAATGGACAAGACGGGATAGGACGAGACTATATGTGAAACAACCCTTCCCGTTTTTTTATTTTTTTAATACCTTAATTTACTAGTGGTCCCATACCCACTAACATC
>NC_025699.1:21896352-21976681 GCF_000633955.1 Camelina sativa
GTAACTCATACAGTATTAAGAATTTAAAAATATAATAAACGTTTTTGTCCGTGCTGTAGCACGGGTTATCACCTAGTATGTATAATATTTTAAAAATCTTGGAAACTTGACAACCATATATATATGCAACAACATATACTCCACTCCAGAAGACTCACCTATAGACTACAGTGTGACGATCATTATGTTTGTAACCACAAGAAAACAAACAAGTCTTGTATGATGTTTCAAATACTTGTTTTCGCATATAACTCGAGATGAAATGAACAGTCTCATATCCAACAACTTTATTAAAAATCTACAACTTTAGCTTGATTGATTTTAAATTCTTAATAGATTGGGATGATTAGTGTTTCCTCATTTGTAGAGCTGCCTGAATCTTCTACATGCCTCCAATATGTTGTCTCTGTGTCCAAAGGCACTAACACGAACAAACCCTTCACCTCCTGGTCCGAACCCACTCCCCGGCGTTGTAACCACATGTGTCTTCTCTAGAATCTCTGAGAACACATCCCACGAACTCTGTTTCGGGAACTCTACCCAAACATACGGTGCATTCCTCCCTCCATACACATTGTAGCCTAGCGAAGTGAATGTGTCGATGATTATGTTGGTGTTTTCCTTATAGAATCCAATCACTTTGCGCATTGCCTCAAGCCCTTCAGGGGAGAGGCAAGCAAGTCCACCAGCTTGGGAGAGGTTAGAGGCACCGTTGAAGCTAGTACAGACTATACGATTGAAGTCTTTAGCAACGGGGAATCCATCAGAATACAGCAGTTGTTTTGGGATCACAGTCCAACCAAGTCTCACTCCAGTAAAACCTGCATATTTGCTGAAAGAAGATGTCTCAATCGCCACCTGCATTCCCAATCAAGAGTCGGTTTAGTGGCATTGCCGTAAATAACATACATCAAAATCACAGCTTAGAGTCAGCTTTACCTCCTCAGCTCCGGGGATTTCATAGATGGAGTGCGGGTTGTCATCAGACATGTACATTGCATATGCAGAATCATACACTATAATTGATCCGTTCTTCTTTGCAAACTGAACCAACTGTGTTAGTTGCTCTCTAGTGGCGGCAGCACCAGTAGGATTGTTTGGGGAACAGAAAAATATTATATCCGTTCGACCAACAGTGGTTAAGTCAGGAAAGAAGCCATTCTCTGGAGTGCATCTCATGTACTCGATGTTCCTATACTTTTGGACTTCGGTGTTAAATTGCCCCGTCTGACCCATAATAACACTAGAGTCGACATAAGCCTGTATATCAAAATTGAAAAGTTTAAAGATGGTAGAAAATTAACAGAATTTAACCAGAGTTAGCTTCATGTTTCGTTAGATTACCGGGTACGAAGGATCCTGGACAGCAATTGTAACATTGGAACCAAACATAACCTGAACAAAGTGGTATCAAGACACAACCGGTCAGTTTCTAAAAGAATTGTTCTTATCTTGAAATTTGATCAGATTATTTTGTCAAAGCAATACACAAAAAACAAACCTGGAGACGTGATATGTCACATTTAGCACCATCAGAAACAAAAATATCATCATCCCCTATGGTTAGGCCACCGTAAAATGTTTTAGCAATAGCAGATCGCAGTGGCTGTTCAAACAAAAGTTTCAGTTAGTTACAAGATTCACCAAATGATGCAACATGATTCAAAAACATGAAACATGATTCTCATCTCCTGTTTCACTACAGAAACAGTTTGCAGAACAGAATCCATTACACAGAAGAAATGCAAAAGCTTAACAATATTCATGGACTTATCAAGACCCAGATCATAGAGTTAACACTGCTTAGGAGCTTCATGGTTCAACTCAACACATTTGACATATCCACTTGAGCTCATATTCCGAGCTAGTACAACTATACATATAATAAATCTTCCACTGACAAATAAGAATGGATTAAAGTAGCAACGAAGACTGCACTGACCTTTGCACCTTGTTCAGCACCATAACCACTGTAACCCTCTATTGTGGATAACTCATGAGCTTTCTACAGAGAACAAAAACAAAATTGACTTATAAACCAAAAAATGCAATGTTTGGGAACTAAAAAGGAAGAGAAAAGAGATTAAAAAAAAATGTTACTTTTGCAATAGCAGAAGTAATGACTTCAGGAATGGGCTCAGTAGTGTCACCTATTCCAAGACTAATAATTTGTGCATCTGGGTATTTCACCAAATGTGCAGATCTTCTTCTGGCAATCTGCTTGCAATTTATACAAAAACTCAGTGAAACACAATGTCACAACAACATTTGTCCTAAGAAAAAACCAAATAAACAGAATCCGATTATACAAACCTCTGGAAAAAGATACCCAGCTTGGAGTTTGGACATGTTTGAATTCCTTGAAACACTTGTTTTGTACTCTGTAGATGATAAAAGCAAAACAGAGATTAGACCCAATTAGCAAAGCTCAAAGCTTTATTTACTAGAAGTTATGATTTTGAAAGAGAGATTCACACCAATCTTTTCTGATTGAGAAGCCTCGCATTTGATCGAACTGGCCCTTTTAGCCATTGGAAGAGATGCATTTCGAGGTCTGCAAGCGGTATAACACAAATCAGATTGCTCTCTAACTCTCTAATCAGGAGATTGAATCCATCATCAAAGTAAAAGAGGAGCAAGAGAGAGTGCGAGAGGAGTACCTGGCATGTAGATATGAAGGTGCTAATAAGAATGTAGAAGAAGAAGATGATGATGAAATCATTGGAGAAGAGAGCTGATTGGTCAACGACATTTTTGTTTTCGCCTCGAACAAAAAAAAAAGATTTCAAAATCTGAAGGGGCAACGCGACACAGTGTCGCAGAGTCAGGCTTTTATGTGATTTGAGTGAAAGACTGATAAATTAGGGTTCGAGCTGGTCCGAGAGTGAAACAAACCAGTTTTTTTTGCCCAACCGGTTTAACCGAATCGACAATTCTCATTGACCCAGCCTATCACAGTAAAGGATTTGTTAGCATCTAAAACCTCTATAAATTAATAATTTTCAAATTAATATTTGATAAAATGACAGAAATAAAATAATAAGATAATAATTTTTTTTGTCAACCATCATACCACAACAGACCGATCTATTAACCAAATCCCGACATTCGTATTAGTAAGAAATGACACTCGATCATTGATGTGATGGTGCTTTGTATATTAAGGACTTACCATTTGCACTCCACTAAGATCACTTCACAATAATATAATAATCTTTTAGAAATCCTATGTAAAAATATGGTCTCATTAATATTATAAATTAATAATGATGTAAACTGAATATATATATATATATATATATATATATCTAAATTTTTTTATTGAAATATGATTCTACTATTGTTTAGCTATTTTTGAATTTGCATTCCTGTTGGAGCTCATATTTAATATTTTTCAATGCATCAAAAACTTTTAGTGTTGTATTCTCAAATCACTAACAAAAATTGTCAAAAATATTAGACGCAATAATTGCTTCCTTACGTGTAATTGGTTCTAAAGATACTGCAATATCTTCTTCCACTTCATCATCACCATGATGGATAGTAGCCGCAATTTCTTCTAAACTCTGAACTTCTGAGCATTTATCATTTTCATCTGGATAATCTAATAAACTATTGGCATCCATTCTATTACGATAGCCAAGATTATAAATTAAAAAATGTCTATAAAAATGTTATTTATAACAAAAGTATCTTATGTTTTAGTAAATTATTTTTTAAAATTATCAAAATAAAATTATTTTTTATAAATTAATATTTCATTAATTTATCGATAAATTAAAACCTCTATAAATTATTAAAATTTCATGGTCCCGACTTTATAAATTTATAGAGATTAACACCTAATAATCCTCTCTATCTTGTGGTTTATTTGGTTAAGTTTACCATTTGCGGCGACCAAACAGAAGTTGATCCCACTTCTAATGTGTGACTATTTTTTTACATTACTATTAGATTTTAAAATGTAGTACACCGTAAAATATTTTTTTCTAATAATTATTAAATATATATATATATTATATTTTTTTGCTTTAATATGTTTCGGTTAATATTTAGTATTTATAATTTTAGTTGAATTATATTTTTTGTGTGTTGGTACCAGTTAACACTTTTCGTTAACTTATTTGATATCAGATTAAAATATTTTATGTATTTTAATAAACCAATCCGTAAAAAACTATATAACTATATTTATGTGTAAACTCTACTCCGGTCCATAGCACGATCCGTAAAAATATTATTGTTTTAATAATTTAAAAGTATCTAAAATATTTAAACTATAACTTCAAATTTGATATTTATTCAAGTGTCAAAGGTTTAATTATGTAAATTTTACAAATAAAATTTAATTTACCAATTGTACTTCGGAATTAACAATATAAGTATCGTTTATTGTCTTTAAATTACTTAAATTATACACATAAATACAAATGGTTAAATATGATACTACATTTATTTTCATACAAATACTTATATATCAATGGATAACTTGATTTGATGACAAAAGTGCCAAAAGTCGATCAAGTGTGTCCTAATTAGGCAATATGTCATAATTTTCAGAACGAGAAAGCACCAAAAGAAAAGAAACAAGAAAAGAAAGAAAAAAACAGGCGACTAGACGGCTAGACCATAGAGGAAATTAAATGAAAAAGTTTGGAAATGTCAAGTGGTCGGAAGAAACCATCGAGCATCCTTGAGGTTCCTGCTGGAGAGACGAGAGAAGCGTTTGAGGGTCTTGGTTTCGAGATTGAACACACAAATGTCCAGGTTTAAATGCTCCTTGCGATAGATACGACCATGACGTGTAAAATAGATGGAGTTTGGTGCGATGCTAGGCACAGGAATACCCAAGTCAAGAAGCAGAGCCTCATCACCTAAAGAATCAACCTCTTCTTGCGGATTGTAGTCTATATCCTTGAAGATGGAGAAGCGTACAATGTTAGTATTGTCGAGGATGCTCTTAACCAGCAAAACCTCTCCTCTTGTTGTAACCGCAATGCTACAGTCTTGAGTGGAAAAAAACAGTTGGAATGGTTCAAACTTGTTAACATCCTCAGAGCCTTGTTGTTTAGACAAATCTAGGATCCGAATGTAGCTAAGCTGCGTGCGGATGTAAAGACGGTAACCCAAGAGTACCGCATCGTTTAAGCCTTCTAACCTCCATGGTACTCCGCGATGCAGCGGGATTTTAGTGTAATGATCATCACCTTTCTTGCAAAAGCCAACATTACCGCTAGGGAAGTTGAAGAACAAGACTACAACGTACTCTGCCGTCTTCTCGTCAACCCACAAAAGACCCCTTAAATCTTCGGATTCCTCTTTATCTAAGAGAGACTCTTCTAGATGGGGAAGATCGATCCTAGTATCGCTAAACACATCGATTATATAGAGATTGAATCGAGAATCTATCACTAGGAACCATTTACCTGAGTTTGCAAGGAATCGAGTCCCTGAAAAGTCTCTCTTTGTTCTGTATGTTCTTTCTTCTTCTTCTGGATTGAACAGCAGCACAGAACCAGAACCATCTTCGTCTTCGTCGTCTTCAGGAAACAGCAACAGCCATGGAGATCTAATTTTCTTGGGAACTGTTAGCTTCGAACTCAAATTCCAGTTCCAACACACGAGCTTGGCGCGGTGGAAATCAGTAAAGCTTAGTCGATTGTAAATAGATTCCAGCAAATCAGGAGGGAGCTCCGACCAGGTACGAGGAGTTTGAGTTCCCATGGTCTTGATTGGTCAACAACAAGTTTGGAGTTTGTTATTTGTACGTTCCTCAGTATCTTTTTGTAGTTGTGCTTTTTTTTGTCGGCTTGCTGTCTCTTTCTCTTTCTTGTTTGCGTGTTGTCCTTCTTTGACTAAGAATTGACCTCGTGTTGAAAAACTGACATTATTTTAAGGAAATTTTACTAAATGTACCACATTAACTAGAGGTGTCAAGCGGGCTCCATGCCCGTGGGCCTAGCTCAAATAATACCTATGCGGGGCGGGTATGGACACTAAATATTAAGTCCATTAAAAAGCGGGCTTTACGGGCTTAGCCCAAGCGGATTGCGGGTTATAGCGGGTTATGTCCGCGGGTTGGCGGGTCGGCCCGCGGTCTTCAATTATTAAATAAAAATGAATATTTAATATAGATATATAACTATTTTTATATTATTTTAAATATATATATTTTAAAATTATGTGACAATACAAATAAATTTAATATAAAAAATTAAAACATCTATAAATAATCAATATAAACATTAATTTTATTTAAAATTATTTTTTAAATTATAATTTATTAATTTTATTTTATTTTGATAATGTATTATTTAGGCCCGCGGGCTGACCCGTTAACCCGCTGGGCTTAGCGGGGCGGGCTTGGACATAACTTTTATGTCCGCGGGCTTAGCGGGCCGGCCCGTCGCGGTCCAAAAAATTGAAACTGCCCGCCGCGGATGGCCCAGATGGACGCGGGCCGGCCCGTTTGACATCTCTAACATTAACTATAGAAGTTTTTGATTATACCACATCTCCAAAACCTTTCCTAATATACCACATTGACAACAAATTTAATGACGCTTATACCCCCATTAGCTGAGGCTGCAAGAAAACGTAGGTGTTGGGCGATGACAGACTACCTAGGACTTGGCATTAATTACATGAGTAACGTGAATTGGCATTAAATGTGGACAAAGGGAAAGATTGTTGGGTAAAAGGAAGCAAGAAATTTTAGCGTTTAAAATAATGAATTTTGGTGTTTGAAAAGGACAAGCTCTTGTCGTTAACGAGTAGAAGACGAACTGGGTGTTTTTTTATGGTGGACGACGACGAAGGTAGGTAAGAATTTATGATGATTTTTTACTTAAATTTGTTGATTTTATGAGAACGAGTTAGTATGTTCATAAAAAGAGGAATTTTCGACATTGGAGAGGAAAGTTGTGAAGTCCAAAGAGTAGACAAAAGCATTTAATAGACAAATGTATTTAAGTATACAAGAGTGTTTAGGCTTGTAATGGAGACATGAGTATAGAACATAAGCATGGATAGACAAGAGTATTTAACCAGACTTGTCATGGAGACAAGAGTATAGAATATTTAAGTAGACAAGAGTATTTAAGTAGACAAATGTGTTTAATATAGGAAATGCCGACTATATAATAGAGAACTCGAAAAGTTAATGGTAATAAGTTCATAATTCAATAGAGAAGGTGTTATGTTTAGCATTGCAACTTGAGTGATATCATTACGCTTGTGGACGAGCCTAATTATGAGTGGACAATAAACGACCTCGTAGACAAGTTATTAGTATCACAATGTGGACACAGTATCAGTAGACATAACGGTCTAGTTTTAAAGCAAATTTAAAATGAAAATGCAATACTTAAAAAAGTTACAGCCTCGAAAGAAAAATTCAAATAAAAGAAAAGAAAGGCCTTGATAGTAGAAAACACCGAAAACATTTATAAAGTAGGACAAATTCATAAATTGACAACAAATTCTTGGTAGATATCTACTGCATAACTCATTCTAATGTCGTCCACCATCTGCTCCGTGAGGTTATCAAAGCCTAACCATTGTGCGTGGAGTTCGATGTATTTCACAGTGAGTGGACCACAATCTCCGATGTTAGTAATGATTGAGAGATCCACCATGGACCACAATCTGCAACGGTGGACCACAATCTGCAACTTCCGAGGAAAAATATGGGAAGAATGGTTGGTAATGATTGAGAGAAAACAAATAACAAATAAGCAATATATATGGAGGACAAAAAAATACCGGAGAATCGACCCAATTGGAGGCTTCGTACAACTCTTCAAAAAAGGAACGCTTAACGCTGGTGCAAGATCTGCGCTCTGCTCACCGGCGGAAATGTTAGTTTTCATTTCCGATGAGGGTCTACCGTTGAAGTTGCAGTTCAATCTGATGTGATGAAAACAAATTTAGAAAAAAAGGTTGGGTAAACTTGCCGGAAACATCGAATAAACTTACAAACTTCGCCGCCAACAACTTTGGTTGAGCATAGGAAACTCCGGCGACCGAGAACAGTAATATTATAGAAAATTCTCGGATTGAGTATGAGAGATGAAAGATGAGAGATATCGATAATAAATGCACCCAATGAAAAAACAGAGAAACAAATAATTTGTTTTCTACAGGAAAATATGAAAAGACAAGACATGCACACTGACAAAACATTCAAATTAATTTTTTGTTATACAAACCTTCGACAACGTCGTCCCGGGTTATAAGTAATTCAACTTTTACAATGTGGTACATTAAAAAAGGCCTAACCAAATGTGGTAGAACCTACAACTTTAATTAACAAATGTGGCAATTTTGTTAAAAAACTCTTATTTTAATTTGTTTTTTCACATGTAATTTCAGAATTTTTATAAGTAATAAATTTATCATTTCCAAGCTAACTTTATACACGTTCAAACTCTTTACTAATTATATAAAATAGAAAAATATACTCTAATATTTTTACTGAGTAATTGAAAATTTATTACACACTTTTTTCAATTTTTTTGTATAAATATACTATAAGTCTATAATGCCATGTAAATACAAATTAAATTAATATAAAATAATTTACATATTTATGTTTTATCTAAACAATTTTTTTACATTTATTGTTGTAAATACAAATTAATCGAAAGCCATCAAAATTTTCTATTTTTAATTATATACATGTATTAAAAAGTATATTCGTGGTAAACAATTTTTTTTAGTTGTATTTTAAATTTTCTTCTTTGTTCAAAAAAAAAAGTGATATTTTAAATGTTCTTTACATATTTTTTTTTTTCGTCTGAATATTTCATTATAAACCAAACCAAAATTATTTTACAAGGCCTTGAAGCCCACAAGTTAAATATACCAAAAAATGATAAGGATCGATAACAATCATCAGCGTGTAGGAGAGTCCAAAAAACCATTACCTAACAGTAACAAAACTCTCTTGAAGGAACAAGTCTTGCAGCAATAAAGGATGCCCAACCGCAACATATGATTGTATTCGATCCTCCCTAGTAACGGTTTGAACGATAAGAAATGCTCCCTTGTTTGCACTTCTATCCTCTTTCTGAAGTTTCCAAAAGGGTATCTGCTTTAAACCTGCTAGCAATATCTCAGATTGAAATTTATAAGATGGCCAAACTTCTGGCCTCAAGATCGCTTGTATCAGATCTTTTTCCTCAGCAGCGAAAATGACTCTTGTAATTTTGAGACTTTTGAGACTCTCTAGCGCCCACATCCAGCATTCCAATTCCATCTGTTTTTTGGAGTCTATAATACTGAATGATCTTCTAGAATGCAGTAAAACTTTACCTTCAAAGTTTCAGAGAACCCAAGCGGCTCCTCCCGAACACTTCACTTTATCCCAAGAGAAGGCAATGTTGTATTTTAACCAAAATATATCTGGGGGTCTCCAGCTTGATCTGGTCGGTCTCTCACATGGAGCCTTTTTTTGTGCTTCTTCTTCTTCCACTAGTTGTGCTAGGAACCACTGAGCCGAATCCTCTTTCATTGTCATTACCATCTAAGGTACCAAAAAGGCCAATCCTTCGAAGACAAGATTGTTGTGGTTTTTCCAAAGATTTCACAGAATCCAAGGGATAGCACGTCTCACATTACCCTCTCCCGGGGCTTTGATTGCTAACCGAAGGATGTAGTAAAAGTTTTGATAGAGGGAGTTTTCACTAAAGCCCGACTCCGGAGATGGAATATCAGAGAGAGCCCAAACCTGTCTAGCGATGGGACAAATAAATAGTAAATGGTTGATTGACTCTCCTTCCCATCCACAAATTTGGCATCTCTGATCTAGAGAGATTCCTCTTGTCAACAGCCTTTCTGCTACAGGAGAGCTCCACTCATTGCTTTCCACATGAAGATCTTTACTTTTGTTGGAGCATGAGAATCCCAGATTAAGTCTTTGATAGCGTTCAGGGAAGGTTGCCAAGTTGCCTCTTGAATGGTTTCTGCGTTATGAGCCTGAGCCTCAAGCCAATAGCCAGAGCTAACTGAATATTCACCACTTTTATTGTGCTGCCAACACATGTAATCCGATGAGGAAACAACAGGTTTTATCTTCCGAATTAGCACTATATCTCTGGGGAAGAAATGTTCCTGTAAAGAATTTGAATCCCAACCTTTGGTTACCGGATCGATGAGATCTTGCACTTTCAGTTCCAAATTAATCAGGGGGTTCTTCATCAGTGGAGCTCTCATTCTTCCATCCTGAAGCCATTGTCCTGTCCAAACACTAGTGGACACACCATCTCCAATACATAGTCTCAGACCTTTGACCAAAAGCTCTCGACCAAATAAGATACTTCTCCAAGCATAAGATGGCCTGGCTCCAAGGGTAGCATCAAGAAATTGATCATTTGGGAAATATCTACTCTTCAAATAAAGAGAGAAGAAGCTGTTTGGATAGTGCAGCAATCTCCAAGCTTGTTTGGCCAACAAAGCTTGATTGAAAACTTCTATATCTTTAAATCCGAGTCCTCCCTGATCTTTAGTTAGGCATAGCTTATTCCAAGAAACCCAATGAATTTTCTTATGATTCTCCATATTACTCCACCAGAATTCAGACATTGCGCTGGAAAGTGTAGAACAAGTAGATTTTGGCAGTTTAAAACAGGACATTGCAAAGATTGGCATTGCCATTGCAACTGTTTTGATGAGGACTTCTTTTCCTCCTTGAGAAAGTGTTCTAGCAAACCATCCCGAAAATCTACTCTTCATCCTTTCGTTAATATATTCTAGCATATCTGATTTGGAGCCACTGAAACACTCTGGAAGGCCTAAATAAGATCCCGCTCCTCCTTCATTGGTGATTTTCATCTTGGTCTTCATGTGTTCTTTCACCCTTTCGTCGACTTTTTCTCCAAAAGTTATGGAAGATTTGTCGAGATTTATTGTTCGTCCTGTTGCTCTTCCATACGCATCCAAGATGTTTTGGAGGGCTTCACATTGACGTTCTTCTGCTTTACAAACAAACAGACTGTCATCAGCGAATAGCAGGTGATGAATGGTAGGACCCTGCTCAGAGTATTGTAGACCAGAAATTCTTCTTTCCAATTCCGTTTTATTCAGAAGATGTGTTAATCCTTCGGTGCGTAGAACGAATAAGAAAGGACTGAGAGGATCCCCTTGTCTTAATCCTCACTATGGAGTCACCATCCCAAAAGATTGACCATTTACTAAAATTGAATAAGAAACCGTAGTTACACACAACATAACCCAACTGATCCAACGAGGGTGGAAACCCAGTGCTACCAACAAGGCTTGAAGATAGCTCCATTCCACTCTATCAAAGGCTTTTGACATGTCTGTCTTGACAGCCATGAAATCTTTCGAAGTAGATCCATGAGTCCTCAAACTATGAACAATCTCATGCGCAATGATGATATTATCATATATCAATCTCTCCGGAACGAAAGCAGATTGATTCGGGGAGACTATATCAGAGAGCAAAGGCTTGAGCCTAGCCACCATGATTTTCGAAATAATCTTGTACATCACTGAGCAGAGGCTGATCGGTCTCATTTCTGACATGAAAGAGGCATTTACCTTCTTAGGGATTAGACACAACTGAGTGTAGTTCCATTCTTTATCAAAAGATCCATCCTTGAAAAAGCTGAGAACCTCCTTTGTGATCTGGTCTCCCACTATATCCCAATACTTTTGAAAGAAAAGTCCTGTCATTCCATCAGCTCTCGGAGCCTTGGAGGGATTGATAGCAAAAACTGCAAGCCTTACTTCCTCCTTAGAAAGCTCAGCAATTAGAGAAGCATTCATTTCATCATTTTCTCGAGGAGTCAAATCTTGGAAAAATTGGTGGTCCTCCTCAGATGGATAAGAAGATGAGAACATAGACTGAAAATAGGAAGCAGCTACATCTCCTTTTGAGGCTTCTGATCTATGAGTCACCCCTTCTCCATCTATAAGTTTCAGCAATGCGTTCTTGTTCCTATCTGCTTTGACCGAGCTGTGGAAATATTTGGTATTCTTATCTCCCGAAAGAAGCCATTTATCCCTTGATTTCTGAGACCAATGACTTTCTTCCTCTCGATGAGCCAATACCATATCTCTCTTCAGAGTCGCCATTCTTGAAAAGGAGGGATGCTGAAGAGCATGTTCCTTTTCAATATCTCTTTGAATACTGTTTATTTTGACCTGAGAGTTTGTAACATTTTCTCGCTTGCAGGTACTGAGAGCCTTCCGGCATCTTCGAAGACTTTCTGTAGCTCTCTGACCATACGATGAAGAAGAAGCAAACCAAGCTTTCCCAATAGATTCTTTGACCATCGGTTTATTCTAAATTCTCTTATCAAACCGAAAGGATCCTCTGTAGGAGTCCTGAGATGAGACCAACAAAACCAAAAATGTTCTATGATCAGATCTCTTTTTTTCTAGGAAAGCTTGGTTGGCTGCCGGGAACGACTTGAACCAATCTTTATTGCCAAAACACCTATCCAGCTTACTTTGGATCCAGAGATCTCCTCTTCTTCCTCCCCAAGTAAACCCATTGCCCACAAGTTCCATCATTCCACAAGACTTTAGCATCTGTGCAAAATCCACAAAAGAAGCTTCATTTCTTCTAGGTCCTCCCAATTTCTCCCCATTATGCAGGATCTCGTTAAAGTCACCTATCATACACTAGATCTCTTGCCTTGGGATACCAATCCTAGTAAGTCTTTCCCATACTTCATTCCTGAGACTACTATTAGGATTCCCGTAGACACAAGAAAGAAAAAACTTTGATCCCCCCATATTTACCCGAAGATCTATGACATTCTTATCTACAAACAGGAAATCAATCTCCACCCCTTTCTTCCAAAATAAAGCTAGTCCTCCACACCTTCCTACTGGATTCACCGTATATACATGATCATAACCCAACCAAGTTTGAATATCTACAAGCGCATCTCTAGAATTCATCGTCTCCAAAAGGAACATGATCTCAGGAAAATATTTTTTACGTATTTCCATGAGATGTTGAACTGTCAAGTCTTGAGGCCGTCCTAATCCTTGGTAGTTCCAGCTCAGGATGCTCATTAGATATTGGACAGTCCCCCAATTGGGACTATCTCATTTTTTGCGCTTAGCGGCTTTTTGACTCTCCTTGTTATTAGTCACACCTTTCCTCTTCTCCATATCTCCCTCTTGTGAACCTGGTTTGAAAGAGACCTCTCTAGGCACATTTTGGAGATCCAAAGCCTTTGGGGTTCTTCTTTTAACATAGGGACGTTTCCTTCCAGTCCCTTTTCTAGACTTTGTCCCGGAAGGGCCAGCTTCATTGAAGCCAACCGCATAAGCTGTTGGACAAGTCTGAAAATCTGAGGAGGACATGGAATACTCAACCAGAGATGCTCTCTCAAACCCTTCTACAATATCCAAGGGCTTCACTCTGTTTCTTTCTGCCTGAATGTCCCCTTCCATTAGTTTCCCACTACCTCCTGAGCTTGAAGATACATGAGAGGATAAGTCTGCAGAGTCATAGTCGAAGACCGGACCTTTCTGTCTATTATAATCCGAAGAGATAATCGGAGCAGGCTCCAGACGAAGGATTGTTTTCTGAGCAATCGAATCCTTTTCTGCTTCAGCAACTGATTTCCTGACTTTCTCAATCTTAAGGGCTTTTTCTTCTTCAGTAGCTAACCTCAGATACTGCCTCATATCTTCAAGAACATCTGGAGCAATTTTTGGTCTTCCTAGGATTGGATGAAGACCCACTTGATCCTCCCACCAAACAGGGGATCATCCTCCTTGATGACCAATTCCGGCTTGACCTTATCAACCTTTCGACCCAACGTTTTGTCAATAAGCTGATCTTGAAGTTTCTTGTGAAGTAGGGGACAATCCTCATCTATATGGGTGAGTCTTTGGCAGTTGTAGCATCTTTTCTGCACCCTCTCATAGAAGAAGAAAATCGTTGTAGATAATCCTTTCGGCAGATTGATGACCTTTGATTTTCGGAGTGGCTTCGAGACATCAAAGCGAACTTTGACACAGACAAAATCTTTGTTCTGAGGTTTGTCTGGATCGAAGAAAACTTCCAGGACTTGACCTACCAACTCACCTAGTAGAGTAATTGCTTCTTTCGTATAATAGTTGATAGGAATATTTCTTATTTGCACCCAGAGAGGAAGAAATTGAAGAGAGTCCGGAGGAGGATATTCCGACCACCTTTCCAAAGCCAGTCCCCATTCATCTTAAGACTGAAAACCTTTCTCCAAGACTTCAATCAAATCGTGTTCCTCCTTAAAGATAAATTGGAAGCGTTCCTTTGACAGAGCTACCCCGCGAACTCTTCCTATTTTCTGCCATTTCCTTGGCATATTGAAAATCAAACTAGACATACTCTGACTCTTGGGATTCAGAAGTCTACCAATTAGGCTCAAAACATTATTCTCCCCAGAGCTGAGCTGTGGAAGATCCGGCATGTCAAACAGGACATCTTCTTCCTCGAGAGACATAGCTGTCATGGCTTTATCCATCGCAGCCGACATACTGATTAAAGTTTCTGAGAACTTAAATGACGAGATCTGAGAATTTTCAACACTAGAGATCTTAAAAAAGACTGTAGATTCCCAATACTAAATCCCCACCCGAACGAAGAAGGATTAATAGAGGAAAGGAGAGGAAAACCGAGAATTCAACACAAGTAGTTCTTGAAGGGAATAAGAACAAACCCTAGACGACAAAGGATTTTACCAAAAATGTCTAAAAACAGATGAAAACGGTGAGTTTCACACGAAGGGAAAGAGTTTTTCCAGACAATACTCTATTTTCTATAGATTGAGTAACTCTATCAGAAAAAAAGGATACTAAGCCCAAAAGAGGGATTTCTTTAGTGCAAGTTATGTATTTTTAAATGTTCTTTACATATATGTAAGAAAACTATCTCTGAACCGACAAATCAAATTGAACGAACACTAATAAGGCCCGGTTTGCTAAAGAAGCTTTCTCGGTGCTCGATTCAAATCGATTCGCCAACCACAATTCTTGCCTTGCAAATCTTCGCGACCCTGTGAAGCTTTGATTCGGCAGGTATTTTGATCCTACTGCAAATTTATTGCCTTTGAGTCCACAATTTCTCAAGCAATTAGGTTACTTGTGAAACCCTAGTTTAGATATCTCTGTTTTTTTTTTTATGATTCTTGCTCTCGAATCGAAATATCAAGTTTTTACACAAGTTTTGTGGTAGAAAGCTTTACAATTCTTGAATTGGACTCTCATTAGCTGTTGAGTCGTTTGTTTTTGTGAGATGCCCATAACGATTTAGGTAGAGAATAAACGTTTGAAACGGTGTGTATTCTTGTGATTACAGAGATTTAGGGAGGGGGTTTGTGTGGAGTTTAGAATGGATCTGGAAACTGAGAATCGAATAGCTTCAATTCTATTAAGGGAAGCAGCAGAATTGAGGAGACAAGCTGAGAAAGATGGTGTTAGAGCATATCTTGAGAAGCCTAATGTAAGGCATCGACCTAACTCAAGGTTTCTCAAAGCCACTGTTCTTAGTGTTCAGCAATGTATGCTTCTTTATTAACCCTTTCTTCATTTTATTTCCGTTGCATATGTTCGGTTCTAGTTTAAAGTTATATTTTTTTCTTCAAATTCTATTTTATGTGAACATACATTGGAAAGTATAGATTGCAACCAAATAACTCAAGTTATTGGAGACTGTTTAATCTATCTTTCCAATCTGCATCACTGTAGCATCACTGTACCCTTTTGGCATTTTTTGTTTCTTTGAAGCAGCAGCAATAGCTGCGGTTTCGGATGGGATTAGGTTCTTTGTTGGTTGATGAGAAGGTTGGTAAGATGTGACATTTTGGTGGTGGTTTATGGTTTAATTATTGATCCTCCGTAATAGTTTCTTGACTTGTTCACTAGTTTTTGGTTTGTCGGAAAAAGAAACATATGTCTGATAGTTTCATTTCTCGTTTACTAGAGTTTGTAAACTTATCTAGTACTTAATGTTGTTTCAAAGCTCGTTGTTTACTTTTTAACTCTTACGTGTTCTGTTCCTTGACCGTACAGCAAACAAAGCGGTAGAAACAAATGAGATGTGGAGGGTTCGGAAGAATGAGATTGAGCTAGAAGATGTAAGGCTCAAGAGGAAAGAAAGAGAGGAAAGCAGTAGTAGCCACATGAAGCAGAATGGTAGTTTCTTGAAAAGGAGTCTGGATAAGAGATGCAGCTCAGGTGATGAGAAAAAGGTTACGTGTACATCATCAAACGAGAGATGGTATTCAGAAGATGATGGAGGCTTACGAGATGATGAAATTGAAACTTTTCTCCACTCACGGTATGTCCTTTCACAGTCAACCTAGCAGCATCTTCTTTCATCTTTGAGTTTGCTAGCCTATCCTCCTCGTTCTCTTTCATGTATCCTAAAACGTCTTCTTAGTCTCCCGTAAATGACAGGAAAAAACGTGGCAGAGGCTCTGTCGGTCCTATGATGGATGAAACAGGCCCTTATCTTCCCGCCGAGAAGGGACAGTTGCAAAGTTCCGATACAGGAGAACGAAAGGTAGTTCTGGGCCCGGTTAGACCACCTTCACTGAGACAAGACTCAGATATTGAGCATGGTCAGAGAACAAGGAAGGAGTATACGAAGAAGCATAGTAAGAAGGACAAGAAAAAGGAAAAGAAGAGAAAACGAGACAGGCACTAGAAAGGTATTTGCATGATGTTCCTTGTGGAAGATATTTGTAGGATGAAATCTTTGTTCCTTTTGGTCCGAAAAATTTATAGATGGTTGTGATCCCCTGTTATATATTTTAACTATACGATGAATTTATTATATTTCATACAAAGTGGAACGCCCCTATGTCATAGAGTGCGAAGTAAGATCATTTGAGAGTCCAGCAAGTGTTTTCAAACAAACATAATAATAGTGAACAAGTAAAGATCATTTGAGAGTCCAGCAAGTGTTTTCAAACAAACATAATAATAGTGAACAAGTAAAGATCATTTGAGAGTCCAGCAAGTGTTTTCAAACAAACATAATAATAGTGAACTAGTATCTCTTTGGTTCGTCGCTCAGAATCATAGAAACAAATGACTAGTGACTAGACGCAGCAAAAGGTTTGTGCAAAATACTTCCCGAAAATAAAATGACTGTAATCATCTATCTATTCAACAATTGCTTCCAGCCCGGTTGAGAGTACAACTACAAATATTTAAAATATTATTTGATAAACTGGAATAGAAGAAGCTCTCACAATGTTCTCATGGTCTTGGATATTTTGATTAGCTTTCTCAAAGAGAAGATGACACAAGAAAAAGTCTCAGTCAAGTCCCAGGGAGAAACCATAGAGCATCCTTGAGCTTCATGTTGGAGAGCCTGGAGAAGCGTTTGAGGGTCTTGGTTTAAACTGTTAATATAGGATGCTCTATGGTTTCTCCCTGGAGTTTGAAAAATTACAAACTTTTCTTTTCTGCAACAGTTGAACACATTTTTCTAGTCGCAGATGCAGGGGATTATCTGCTTGGGGGAGTTTTGTTGTACGATATAAAAACATATATTAACAGTTCATGCTAGGAATATCTTTCTACCTGTTGTGCGAACAATTTGTAGATAAGGAAATAAACTATACCTAAGAAGCAGTGTTATAACATGACATATGATCTGACTTTTATATATATGACTCTTTCCAAGCAAAACTTGTCCCATGGAAACGGGATCTTCTGAGCTATAGCACCGTGTGTATATGGTTCAGACAACTAATATTGAGCACTCGAAGTTGTGGCTGTCACGAGTCTTCAAAATGATGATCCGTCTCATCGAATATCTCTTCCTACAGTCACATTCACAAACAAATGACAACTGAATTGAAATAAAATAATAGGACAACGTGAAGAGGTAATAGTTTGTTACTTACCTGCAAAAGTTCTTCAATGACATCTTCCATGGTAATGATACCAACAGCTTCTTCCTCCTCAGCTAGCTTTGGCAGCGGATGTTCGTCAAATTGCAAAATGTCAGCGTCATTATCTTTGGACCACCTCTTGCTCCTCGACCCTGCTTTAAACGAATTTGCTCGGTTTGGAAAACTTTTCCATTTCTGAAGTGATCTCCTTCTTGTTAACTTTTTTTCCTGTGGGGATCTCTCATTATCCACATCCACTCTGACTTCATTTACAGTCCCTATTCAAAGTAGAGAGGAAGTTATTAATCCATGTAAGAGATTTTCATCCCATTGTAACTCCCACGAAGAAAAACCAGTTACCGTTTGCAGCATCATTACTTGGTAATGGGTGGATTTTGTCACACTGTCTCACAACAACAGCCATGTGGCTATGTCCTTTCTGAAACTCGTTCAATATATCATATAGAGGTAAGGTTTCTGGAACTCTGGAGTGCATTGGAGAAAAACAAGAACGAGCAATCAAAAAGCATATTCAACAAGTCTTCAGTCGTTTACATTTGGTAATCAAATTCTAAATGGTAAAGTTACCTTGGGATTCTTCGTATCGTCACATTTTTTACTTGTATTTCTTCATCAGGGTTGATAGTCAATAAGTTCTTCACCTGATGATAAATTGAAGAGCCGTTAGTGGCAAATACAGGAGGACAATAATGTCAACAAAGGAGCAAATTAGTCTGCTTTGTTACTAAGATTCTTCAACTGCTTGAATGTATCGTGAGATGGAGATTTACCAAAACAAGTCCAATTATGTTGGTACGTTGCTCATAGTATACTGGAACTCTGCTATGACCTTTCTCAAGAATTAGATTCATCAAATCCCTGATGAAGGACAAAAGAAACTAAGTTTAGAATGACTCGGAGAATTAAGGAATCTATGCAGGGGGTTTGAACGAACCAAGACCTGTCTAGTTTTGCATTGATGTCAATCACAAAAGTATCAGAAATTGGCGTCATTGCATCTTTGGCCATTTTCCCAGATAGTTCAAGAGCTCCAGCAATGATAGTTGTCTCATCATGTGTTAAATCTCCTCCCTTTCCAGCCTGAAAGAATTGGGATGCTAAGTTATTCAGCTGACAACATAATGCAAAAAGCATAAATAGAAACATGTCATCATGGGGACAGACTGTTGCACACAACTCATAATTCGAGACATAAGAGATACCGAAGACATGCCTCATTTCCATGCAAATCCACAAGTGTTTTCAGTTCAGCTCTGCGGAAAAGGGCTACACGACCATGACCAAGTAGAAAGTCCAACAGCTGAAATATATACAGCAAAAAAACAAAAAAAAAAAGGAGCAACGATTGTATCAGGACAAAGACTCTATGTACAGGGCAATCACTCTTGGGAGTTGGGACCCTGCTGCATAACTAAAAAGCTCAATTTGGGATATTCGGGTGTGTAATCAATCACCTTACTGATCGGCCATGCGACTGGTAAGCATATCCAGACTAGGACACGGACAAACGGAGCCACTGTTGCACCAATTGCCAAACCATGACGAGAACAGACTGACTGAGGTATAATCTGCAGATGGGAGTTAAATCAACCATCAATTGTATTCACCATACACAGTGAAAATATTCAGGTAAATGATAAGTAAAACCAGAGCTCACCTCACCGAAGAGAAGAATCAATGTCACTGAAATCAGAATGGCACCCCAAGCCGTCACAAGAGCATCAAGGAAAATAGGAAGCGTCTGAAAACCAAAAGTTACAATAAGTAAGTACAAGAACATTGAAGAACCCTACAAAGTAAGTACATACCCCCAATTTTAAGTCCTAATACTCTATACCTCCATAGCAGCTGCATTGCAAATCAGTAAAGTGCAAAGCAAAAGATGCTGATTTTTCACAACTGGCAATATCTTTGCTGCATCAAAAGCCAAAACCCACTTGCAAATCATTAAGATAGTGAAACAAGACAACCAACGAAACAAAGTCATTGATGTAATCCAAAACTAAACATGCTAATATTAAACTTCAATACTAAATCCACAAGTTACAATTTAATATTCCTAGAACACAATCTAAACACAAATTAGGAAGTTAATTAAACAACTAAATCAGAGAGACTCGTGTCATTTACCAAACCAACAACACATGCGAGAGATTCTGATTCCCTTTAATAATTCCAAAATTAAAGCAAAACAAAAAAAAACAAAACTTTTTGAAGGTGAGAATCAAAATTACCAGCATGTATACGATCTGTGGGAGTGCCGGATTTAGCAAGAACCTCAAGATCAACGAGACTCATAGACATAAGACCCAAGGTAAGACCAGACATTAGTCCAGCGAACAAGACTAGTAACACTATCACAACTATGTGTATAAAGAAGTTGGTCTCGCAGCATTCATACTCCACCGCCATAGTTTCACCCAAAGAAAGAGAACCCAGAAATTAAAAACCCGAATCTTACGTCAACATCCTTCGAAATCACGTACGGACAAAAATACACCGTTTCGAAAGCTAAGAATGATAGTTAAAATCAGAATGAGATGAGCTCTGATTGTTCAAAAAGATTGTGATTTGTGACACAAGAAACACATAACAGACAAGAAAAAAACAGAGATTACGAAGAGAGAGATCTGAGTAAATTTTCAGTGAGTGGGAGACGAAAAAGGTGATGAAGAAGACACTTAAGAAAAAGAAAAAAAACACATTTTTTCTTGACGAAGCTTGGAGGAGATGGTTTGCGTGGCGAAAGACTAAGGGGGTTATTGGATGTATGATTTTGATGGATTTGGAAATTCGAACAAAAATCATGTGTTATTCAATTATTGATTTTAAAATACTTATCAAAATCATGTGTTATTGCTTCCATGATTTACAAATACTTTTTAAAATCCTCTGTTATTCATTTAATGATTTGTTTTTGGATTTCAAAATCCACGTTATGTTTTATATGGATTTGAATGGATTTGATAGTGTAAAATAGAATGATTGAAATCCAAGGATAAAACATGTTATTTCGAAATCCATCTGTTTTGGTTTCTAAAATTTACAATTCCATATAGATTTAGAAATCATCTCTCCAATGAGTTTTTTTGACATTTTTTTATTACAATGTGAAAAGGTTGTGATTGTGATTTAGTGGAATAACTAGTGATACCTTGTGTTACAGCATGAAATTATATATTTTGTTAGTTACTTTTTTTTTGTAATTTGTATTTTTGTAATGTAATTTTTTATTATTTTAACTTTTTTTTTTGTTTATATAGTGTTTATTTATATATTTGGGGTTATACAGTAAATTGGAAATCCAAGATATTGTACCTACGATAGTTCGCCCTAGCCGCTCGATTTCTCTCTGGCACAATCCCCGAGACATCCTCTTCCGGCGGCGTCGAGTTCGATCGGCGCCGCTAGGAAACTGCTTCTCCGCTCTCGTTTTCTCTGCTGCTATCTAAGCTTGTTCTCGATCTGTTTCTACGACGAATCCACCGGAGGTTCATCGAAGACTTTCTCAGCTACTCCGGCCACGTTTCAACTTCACCCTCCCCTTCCCCCTTTGTCACATCCGGTGGTTTATCCGGTGGGTTTACTCGGTGAGATGTTTCTCTCGAATTCCCAACCATCCATCGCCGGATCTGAGATCCCAAAAATCATCGATAATTTTGCGTCTCGCCTCTCTCAAGGACTCCCCTCGAAGTCAACCCCAACACCTCTCTGCTCCTTGGATTTAGATCCCCTCACCAAGTGTTTTACTTGGCCGAGCTTGGACAAGAGCTCTGTTTTGACGCCGGAGTCTTGCAAGCGATTGACGATGAACCGTGACCCAAATCTTGTACCTCAAAAACCCAGGTCTGTTCCAAATCTCTCTTTGTCTACCCATAGTATACCTTTGTGTCGATTCATGGTCTCAGTTGTCCGAAGACTGCAACTTGAACCTAATCAATCATGGTTGCTCTGTGGATACAAAGTATATTTGCGAACCCTGCCATTAGAACTATCTAGGGTCAGTATCTTTGATTGTGAAAGTTTAAAGAGGAACGACATTATGGCCTCGTCTCTATGGAGCGAAGGTTACCGGAATCCCTTTGATCTTTTCTCTTTGTTTTCCTTGTTTCCTGAACCCTCTCAAGCATTATTAAGCTGTCCTGAAACCGGAAAACCTTGGAAGTTCGGCATTATGACATCTTCTCCAAAGAGAGGAGGTTACCGAAGCCTTCCCAACCCTCTCCCCACATCTTCCCTGTGTCTCGAGCATTGTCAAGCGCAAATCAAAAAAACAAGGAAGTTTGTTCTCCATTGCAAAAATCTGAAGACACTCGGCATTATGACCCCATCTCCATGGAATGGTGGTTACCGGAACCTCTTCACACAAGCTATACCCGACCCTCAACCTCCACTCACCCTCCTCCTTGCTAATGAGCAGACCAACCCATCTCGTCTCTTGGCTTTGGAAATCCTCTCAACGTCCCAATGTCAACTGATAAGGACTATTTCCCATGATCCTGCTTTGTGCTTGAATATGGCATCAACTTCCCTTGAATTTGCTTGTGGTTTGGTGCATTATTGCCCAAGTCTCCAATATTTCTTGGATATGCTGTTGATTTATCTATCTTTTCATTGTGCTTCTTATTGTTGTACCAAGCTTTGCTTCGGAAAACTCTTAACCTATGTAATCTTTTGTCTTGTTGTTTGAATGAAAGCAAGATCTGTTTGTCCAAAAAAAAAAAAAAAACAGTAAATTGGAAATCCTAATAGAGTAAGTAGTTTGTAAAATGTAGCTTTTTACGGAAACATACACACTACAATATTGGATAGTAGTTTTGTAAGTAAATAGATACTCCACAATATCGGATAGTAATTTTGTAAGAGGATAGACATACCGCAATATCGAATAATAGTTTTGTAAGAGGATGAGTTTTTCTTTATTTTGGTTTGTCGTCAAAAGAGTAGAAGTTGCTTGTTAAATTTTAGTGTGAGATATTTCAATGGTTAGGAAACCATTGTATTTATAGTGAGATTAGGTATATTTAGGTTATCATTTAGAAGTTAATATTTGATATATCAAATCTCAGAAAATTGTAAAAAACCAATTTAATTTATAGTTTGATAAAAATACCTGTTTTAACAGGTTTAACTCAAACTTTTTTATATTTAAAAATTTTTAAGAGTAAAAATATTAATATTACTTAAATATTTTATAGACTTAAATATATTATAATTTCGATGGAGTTCAAATATTTATAATAATTTAAACATTCTATAAAAATTTAAACATTTATAATCTCTTAAACTTTTTTTAAAAAACGTAAATATATTATAATATGTTTACTTTTTAAAAGTTTAAATATGCTCAAATATAGAACCAAATTAAACTGTTAAATTTGGATACCTGATAAATCAAGCTTCCTGCTCATTTGTACTCAAAACATATTAGTCATATATTTATAGTGATTATGAACCATATTCCAAAATATTTAGTCAATGTGGGATATACAGTAAAAATCTATACTATTAAAGCAGAAGTACTCTCTAGAGTAAAAATGGACCATGACTTGGTTTTGGTAGGTTTTTCATTAAAAATGATTAGAGAATCACAAAATTTAATCTAATTAACCTATAGTTTCAATTTCTTTAAATGACGAAAATACCCTCGGTCGATCACTCAAAAAATTGCCGGGTCGGGACGCGGATCCTTACATATCCGACTACAGAAGGAAAAAAACCCGCAAATCTGTTTGTACTCCAGAATAATATTTTTCGGATCCAGTATATTATTTCATTCAAGATTAGTTATTTAAGATCCCAAACAGAGTTATTCGTTATAGGCAAACACTCTGATTTCATTTTCCTTTAAGGTATTTAAATGGAAACCGTAAATTTTAATTACCAAAAATTTGGATATTTCCTTAATTACCGAGATTTATCTTAACAGATAATCTTTTAAAAGGAATATTTAGTGATTCAGTTAAATCTTTAAAAACGAATATTCAAGTTACCAAATCTGACTAAATTGCTTGATTTCGGATATTATAATATTTCCTTAACAAAATTATAGTAATTAATTGTGAGTAGTATAGATAGAAAGAATTAAAAACGTAGAAATTATATATATGTAAAGTTGTAAACTAATTTACAAAAAAGGTGTACTGTATATCCCACATCGACTAAATATTTTGGAATATGGTTCATAATCACTATAAATATGTGACTAAAATGTTTTGATTACAAATGAGCAGGAAACTTGATTTATCAGGTATCCAAATTTAACAGTTTAATTTGGTTCTATATTTGAGAATATTTAAACTTTTAAAAAGTAAACATATTATAATATATATACGTTTTTTAAGAAGTTTAAGATATTATAAATATTTAAATTTTTATAGAATGTTTAAATTATTATAAATATTTGAACTCCGTCGAAAGTTTAAAATATTATAATATATTTAAAGTCTATAAAATATTTAAGTAATATTAATATTTTAATTCTGAAAAATTTAAAATATAAAATTTTTTTGAGTTAAATCCGTTAAAATATGTAATTTTTTCAAGCTATAAATTAAACCATGGAAGCAGAATGAGTCTATCCTCTTACAAAACTACTATCCAATATTGCGGAGTGTCTATTCTCTTACAAAACTACGTACTATCTACTATTGTGCTGTGTTTGTTTCCATGAAAAACTACTTTTTACAAACTACTTACTCTATTAGGATTTCCAATTTACTGTATAACCCCAAATATATAAATAAACACTATATAAACAAAGAAAATAAATCAAAATAAAAAACTATATTACAAAAAAACAAATTACAGAAAAAAATAACTAACAAAATATATAATCCCGTGCTGTAGCACGGGTATCACCTAGTTATAATATAGTAGTTATAACTTATAAGTTATATTCTTGTTTTCTGTAAATTAGTTTACAACTTTACATATATATAATTTCTGCATTTTTTATTCTTCCATCTATACTAATCATAATTAATTACTATAATTTTGTTAAGGAAATATTAAAAAATATAAACTAAATGATGATTTGTTTTTATTTAATTGTATTAAGTTGATTTGTTGTTTCTGTAAATATCATCTCACAATATAAAATCAAATCAAATAAGTTTACATATATATACATTTTCATATTTAATTTATTGATTGTTTTGTAAACAACAAAGTCACAATCCATAACTATTAAAGATTTCTCATTATTATTAATATTCGTAATAATTATAGGGATTAAGTATGGTAATAGGTAATATTTGATATTACTGAAGCCATTAAATACTCGGATACCAGTTTCCTTATTTATAGGGATTATACATCTGTTTGGCGACATAAATAATTATTTTTGAACCAAAACAACATACAAGATCCGAATATTATAAACCTGGAGTACAAACAAATCCGCGAGTTTTATTTCTTCTATTTCCGGGTTAAAGAGGATTCACGTCCCGACCCGGTCGTAATTAAGTGGTCGAGCAAGAAGTATAATGGTCATATAGATAAATTGAAACTATAGGTTAATTTTATTAAATTAAGTGATTCTCTAATCATTTTTAATGAAAAACGTACCAAAACAAAGTCATGGTCCAATTTGAGTCTAGTAAGTACTTCTGCTTTAATAGTATAGACTAGATTAAGATCCGTGCTAGAGCACGGGTTGAAATAATTTATGTTATTATTTTTAAAGTTTTTTTTGGATAAAACATTATGCAATAAAATCATATGCTAAATATGAAGACTTGAAAAAAAAACAAATATTTTGTAAGTTTTATATTGTTAATGATTCTAGATAAGTATATGTGCTATAATACTGGTTAAATTTTATTTCGTAATCTATCTTGTAACCCACTATTTAACTTGTAACCAATCAATCTATCAATTTCGTAATCTATCTTTGGTTAACGTTGTGGATTATCGATAAAATCTGTGGAAAATAAATTTGTAATATTGTGTTTAAAGATTTTTGGAAACAACGTGGTAGAGGACTAAAATCTTCCAAAAATACAGTTTGGAATATCCATGATTTAATTTGTTACCATTAATATACCAATTATCAATTTGGAATATCCATAATATTTAGGTGTAACTATTAATATTAATATATGGATTAATCTATAATCTATCTATAACTTATTTGTAACCATTTATTAAAAATATAAAGTCTACAAAACTATTTTGTGTACTTAATAAAAGGGGATTGTTATAACAAAAAGTCATGAGGGCAATAATTATAGTGTAATTACAATCTCTAATGAGACCATGAACCATATAAATACCCAAGAGTTTTTTTTCCCTGTCTGTTGATTAAATGTGAACAGAGAACAAAAAATAACTTACCTTAATTTGAAACTATAACCTTTTACTTGGGGGCAATAACAAGTTTTTTTTCATCGTTAATTAAAAGATTTTCTTCAATTAATTAAAATTTAAATAGTTTACGGAAAATAAGAAATGATGTTTCAAAAAAAAAAGAATGAAACACAACAAGAACTAGGTTCGGACCTGCACATATGTGCGGAGTTATGTTTGCGTAAATAATTTTAAAATTAAATTTTTTTCACTTAAACCTCTACTCAAATCTGCATGTGTGATATTTATAAGAAAAAATTAAGATATAATTTAGTTAAGTGATGTTATGTGTATATTATTGTAAACTAATCCAAATATTTCCATCGATTTGTTTAAGAATGTTAAATCAAATTTGGATTTGATTTCAGTTTCATTTATTTCATGTTTTTAACCTATGTATATATATATATATATAAAAAAACCTATATATAAATATTTTGGAACGGGATCCTCATCTTATCCTTTATTCGTCAAAAAATATTTGTACATATAATTTTTTAGTATAACATTTATAACTTATACTTATATTTGTCTAAATTCATCTTGATAAGCAAGCCAGTAAAATTAACATGAGGTAAGGGTTTTGCTATATTTTTTACCGTTGAGAATCCATCTTGCGAAACCCGCAGGGAAAATCTTGTTTATAGAAAAGACAATTTCGTCTCTCCTTAAAGTCCACATCACTTATAATATACACGATACACAGTATCTATACTATTAAAGCAGAAGTACTCTCTAGAGTAAAAATGGACCATGACTTGGTTTTGGTAGGTTTTTCATTAAAAATGATTAGAGAATCACAAAATTTAATCTAATTAACATATAGTTTTGATTTCATTAAATGATGAAAATACCCTCGGTCGATTACTTAAAAAATTGCCGGGTCGGGACGCGGATCTTTACATATCCGACTACAGAAAGAAAAAAATCCGCGGATCTGTTTGTACTCCAGAATAATATTTTTCGGATCCAGTATATTATTTCATTCAAGATTAGTTATTTAAGATCCCAAACAGAGTTATTCGTTATAGGCAAACACTCTGATTTCATTTTCCTTTAAGTTATTTAAATGAAAACCATAAATTTTAATTACCAAAAATTCGGATATTTCCTTAATTACCGAGATTGATCTTAACAGATAATCTTTTAAAATGAATATTTAGTGATTCAGTTAAAATCTTTAAAAACGAATATTCAAGTTACCAAATCTGACTAAATTGCTTGATTTCCGATATTATAATATTTCCTTAACAAAATTTTAGTAATTAATTGTGAGTAGTATAGATAGAAAGAATTAAAAACGCAGAAATTATATATATGTAAAGTTGTAAACTAATTTACAGAAAAGGTGTATATCCCACATCGACTAAATATTATGGAATATGGTTCATAATCACTATAAATATGTGACTAAAATGTTTTGAGTACAAATGAGCAGGAAGCTTGATTTATCAGGTATCCAAATTTAACAGTTTAATTTGGTTCTATATTTGAAAATATTTAAACTTTTAAAAAGTAAACATATTATAATATATTTACGTTTTTAAAAAAAGTTTAAGATATTATAAATATTTAAATTTTTTATACAATGTTTAAATTATTATAAATATTTGAACTCCGTCGAAAGTTTAAAATATTATAATATATTTAAAGTCTATAAAATATTTAAGTAATATTAATATTTTAATTCTTAAAAATTTAAAATATAAATTTTTTTTGAGTTAAATCCGTTAAAACATGTATTTTTATCAAACTATAAATTAAGCCATGGAAGCAGGGTGTGTCTATCCTCTTACAAAACTACTATCCGATATTGCGGAGTGTCTATTCTCTTACAAAACTACGTACTATCTACTATTGTGGTGTGTCTGTTTCCGTGAAAAACTACATTTTACAAACTACTTACTCTATTAGGATTTCCAATTTACTGTATAACCCCAAATATACAAATAAATACTATATAAACAAAGAAAATAAATTAAAATAAAAAACTATATTACAAAAATACAAATTACAAAAAAAATAACTAACAAAATATATAATTCCGTGCTGTAGGACGGGTATCACCTAGTACTATTTAAACCATCTAGGAATTAGTATCAATCCATTACTATTAGTAATTAACTCTACCTTCACACTTACGACATAACATATATGTTTAACCAAGTTAAGCCCAATTACCAAATTCCCTGGCCAAGCCTAACAAATTTAACTCACCGAAACAAAACTTCACCTTTGTCCGACCAAAACAGTAACAAAAAAAAAGGATTAATATTTGTCGGGAATTTCTTTAACCTTCCTCGACCACATCATCATCATCAAATCCAATAGAACCATCAAACAACATTCAATTTCATCAAGAACTTACCGAATCTAGTGAGTACAACACTTTATGTGTTATTCAATTCCAGGATAAGCTATTGACCTTTTTTTTTTATTTGATCAAGTTTTGGGATTCTTATCAGGTGTATATTCTTCTTCTATAGATAGATTTTCAGGTTCTTGCAAAGTCGGATCGATTGCTCACGATCCACGTCCAAAGCCAAGCTCACCATCGTTGATCAGGTTCCTACAGTTTTCATATTCTCTGATTTTTCTGTAAGATGTAAATTAGATTACGGAAATAGGTTTGTAAAATTTTTTGGATCCAAGTGGGTTCTTAAATATTTAATAATCTGTAAAGAATTCTCAAAATTGTAACTATGATCACCTGATAGAAATCTAATTCGTGACTTCGTCATCTTAATTCTATTTCGCATACACAACATCATATGCTTTACTTGAATGAATCTAATTCGTGACTTCGTCATTATCACCAACTTCTTTTCTACGATTATTGAATGAATACACAACATCATATGCTTTTACTTCATACTTAATATATAGATTTCGATTCCCATGTTCTAGGTCTTAAATAAGTCATTTAGATTTCAACTTTTGTAGCTATAAAGACTGAAAAGTTTGCATTAGTCAATTGAGATAATGTTTCTTGCATTTTCGATCCTAGGTTCTGAACATAATATAAATGCGAGGCAACCAAAGGATAAACAATTTCTTTCTGTTTTTAAAACGATGAAAAGAACAACCTGTATTACAACATGTTTATTATCTTTTTGACAGATTAACAATGAAGTCAACAGTGACAAAAATTTATTGGTGTAAATCACAATATGAAGCAAAGAAAGAGAAGGATGTGCAAGCTCATGCCATTATGTTCAAATAGAGGTTAGTATTATTAATACTCTTTAACTTCTCATTTGCTTTATAACTGGTATTGATTTGACATATCAGTGTCTCAATACTCAAAATAGCAGACACTATTTAATCTAAAAACATAGTCAGAATAATCTACAAAATGAGGTTCTGGAACACTTTCAGAATTCATAGTCTAATTCTTCAGATTTTCCTTCTTAAAATATCTGGTCAACCTGTTTTAGAAAAACTCAGAAATTTATTTAACATGATTAGTGTACCTGCAATTATACAGAACATATTATAAAGCAAATGGTATACAATGACTACTGATGAAACAATGCAAGAATTTTGCTTAACCAAACCTGCAACCTTATAGTTATCATGTCCACTGTAGATGTTATATGTCTTGCTATGCTATACTTAAGAGAGTTGAGACCATCATTAGATATATATACTCTCTAAATATAAAAGTTTAAACTTCTGACCTTAAATTAGCTCAGAAGACAACTCTACAGGCTTCTCCTGCTATGACATTGTAGTTCTTAGCTTATTTAAATAGAATTAAGCAAAACAAAACAAATAATCAAAAATAAAAATATTCACCTTTAAACAGAACATCTAAACAGATAAAAAATCTGGAAAAGAAAAAGATTTAACATCTAAACAGAACATCGTGTTTTCTAGGATTGAACTGAAACTTGTTCAATTGTTGCTTCTTGATAGTTGTATGAATGAGAGTGCCCTTACAGAAATATAGTATATTGTTAGTAGCTGTTTAAATAAGAAAAGTTCAATTGATAATAGAGAAAGATATTAAAAACTTATTGACCCTGATCTTCCATGTTGTTTTGAAGGGCTTAATATCAGAGACATGAGTGATACCATCATTGGCGGCCATCTCTACTATTAAGGTGATTTTATGAAATATATTCAAGGTTTGATGTGTTTGGTTGTGTATGACGTTTAGTTTGGTATTTATAGAAGAAATGGAGGTGATTTGGTGCAATAGTAGAAATCACACAATCTTCTTGTGTATTATCTTCAATTAGTCAAATATTCTACGTAATCAATTTAAGATTTTCAGTTTATGTTTTTCAATGGTAAGATTTTGTTAGTTTTGAAAATGATTTTGACTTGATATGTTATTATAGAGGATGTTTAGTTGTGGAAAGGATTAAGTTTCGGGTTTTTAATATAATTATGATTGTATTTCAATTATGGTTAGTTGCTGTAAACGGAATTTCTCGAATATTTTGCAAACTGTTTGTTTTAATGTCAAAGAGTGTTAATATGTTTGTTTCCTAATTCCCCGTGATATCGTATTTATTATGGTAAATAAACATATTTGTTTCCCTAATTATTTGGTGAATTTTCTCACAGGCATATGTAGAAGAATCTGTTTGGAAACGACTGTTCCTTAAACATGATCCGAATAAGGTTATACCTGACGATTCAGGATCCGTGTCTCTTGGCTTTATACTTTTACCACTTTGTCCTCGTTCAGTTTTTTTTCTTCTTTTTTGGTTTTTCAATCGTAGGGTAGTACATGTCATGTTTAGTTTTTGGTTTTTTTTTTTATCCCTAAGTGTGCTCCCTAATTAATAGTATAGATGTTGTTTTTCTTTTTAGTTTTAAATAGAGGGAAATTTGGGTTTTACTTCATGTTAGTTATTTACTCTTAACAAAACTAATGTGTGCTATAAGCAGAGAGATCATTTAAAGACATACTCAATTTGTTTCACAAAAAATATCATTTTGACACATTTTATGCAAATTAAAAAATATTAAAATATACATATATACTCTTATTTAATAAGTGATTAATAGATGAATTTAGTTATAGATTAAAGCAAAATTAAGAAATATAATGTAAAAATGCATTGGAAATGTAAAATAATACTTTTTGTGAAACAAAAATCTCTACTTATTATTTCGGAAGTACATGATTTTTTTCTAGACTATATAATAAATATATGGGTCATTAGTTGGTTATAAAATTAAAACACAAATAATTTAGACTGGTTTAAGTTATGTATCATTTGTATACTCATCATTTACGGGTCGACTTGATTATCGATTGATATCTAACTAAAATCTTTTGACTTGATTATCAATTGATATCTAACTAAAATCTTTTGACTTGATTATCGATCGATTGAATTAAATTATTCATCAAATAAAATCTTTTGATATCTAACTTACCATATTAATTTGTTACTTATCATTAGAATTCACCTCTCATCTTAATACATATGATTCTATTTTTGTGAAACAAATAAATTACCATATTATATATTACAATTAGAAAATAGCTTTATTTCTGGGTATACCATAAGTTGAGTTTTTAAAAATGAATATAAATTGTTCAATCTATAAATATTCAAGCTTTAGTAATATTATTCTTAAAAAAATATCTATTCAACTAAAATTTTGACTGAGTAACAGATCAAAATTTGAATATTTAAATCCAATTTCATATATTTTGTTTTGTTGAATTGTATGATTTTATATACTATAATAAACTTTTAAATAATTTAATTTAAAATATTTTAAAATAGTTTAAACTGATATTTTTTAAAATATCATAAATATTTAATAGATCAAAAAGTTAAAATTATAAACACTCTAATTTAATTTGTTACAGCATAGGTCAATAATATGTCATTATAATATGAAAGAATTTCAAGAAACCAAGTACAATAAAACAAAAAGTATAACATATATAAAATTACTCATAATATAACATCTCGCTTTTTAAAAACCAAATTTACAAAATATGTCTCATAATGACATTCAAGTCATGTTGTACAACATACATTATTGAAATAATTTGACATATATAAACTAATACAACATATTAAAATTTTATTTTAAAATATAAAATATACAAAATTCTTGTATAAAATGATATGCAATCCATGCTATAGCACATGTACTATTCTAATAAACCTCTAAAATGTCATTCTTTATGAAACAAAGAGTAGCAAAGGGATCCCAGTTTAGTAATGTTCTTCTATTCAACCAAACAAGTGTTTTTATAAGAAATTTAATTATAGGGATGGTTCATTTCATCTTCTAGATGTAATATCTTGATCAGGATGCAATTATCAACTCTTGTTCATTTCTTTCAAATTAAGAAATGCGTCCAGATGTAATAATTGGATGCAAATAAAACTCATCCAAAAAAACAATTGGATATTTTGGTTGAGTTTAAATCAAGAGTTTGGATGCAAAAAGTGCGTTTCAAATTTCAAGAATCTAAAATATCCTCATTTAACTATAACTTTAAATTAATTTTATTTTAGTAAAAGTTCTAAAATAATAGTTTTCAATCAAACTAACAAAAACCGTGAAATCTCGTTTCTCATGTCAAAACCACAAATTTTTTTTTTCCAACCAAACATTAATTAGAATACAACTCCAAAGATTGGTGGTCCAAATGAGCGGAAAAGAAGATAGTGAAAGTAATGATTTGGATGACAGAGTGCGACAATCCGCCTTTAGATTCGACGAGCGTGAAATCTTGAATAGAGAGAAGAGAGGAAAAGAAGCCCAAAGCAAATGGAAATCGTCTAGAAGAATATAAAATGCGAGCGAATCTCCAGAGGCTTGAATCATCGCAACAAGTTCTGCAGAATCCGTCTCAAAGCATTGACAAACAACTCCCGCTGCAAGGATACTCTCCATGGCCCAAAGAAGAGCTTCGAATTCCAAATTAAGCGGGGAAGGAATTTGTCTGAGACATCTAGCTCCCAACAGAAAAGTCTAATCATCACCATTACAACCCCACCATCTCAAACCTGAATTGAGGTCATCTATTGCAGGAGCCATCTATCTGACAATGGAATGCCTGACACTGAATTTCCGAAGGAACCAAAGAATCCAACGGTCCAGAGGTACCCGAGAAATCCACGGGCTGAGAATGTATATTTTTTCACTTATACCCTGATTAATAACTTCATCCGGCCCAAGCTGTGTGTCTTGAAAAACTTTTTTATTTCTATCCTTCCAGATCGACCATAATATCCAAGGTAACTGAAGATGATCATTCTAGGTTTTTGCTTGTGGTAGACCCCTCCAATAGATGAAATTAAAATTCGAATATACAGACACATAAGGATAACCCTCTGGTGAAACCTGAATTAGAGACAACTCCCAAGTTAGATGCGAACTTGGTTAATTGACTCAACCGCATACTCACATCTTTTACACCAAGTGTCACACTAAACACCTCTATGAGCTAAGTGATCCATTATTGGAAGAGTACCAGATGCAATTTGACCAAAAAAAATGTTTCATTTTAGGTGGAACGTGAAGCTTCCATGCATGAGATATTAAAGATGTACATGTTGGGCCATATGTAACCTCTTCCACCATCTCCCTTGCCAACCCATAACCTAATTTCAACGAAAATTTTCCGGATCGTGTATAATGCCATACCAACCGATCTGGCTTAAAAGACTTGTTTATGGCCATACTCTGGATAATCTGAATATCCTTGGCATCCATAAACTCCTGAAGGATACGTAAGTGTCACTCCCTAGTGATCAGATCAATTAAGTGATTAACCATTAAATTTGGATATAATATCCTACCCCTACCATTCGCAAGGCGAGGGTGTTTATCAGGAATTCAAGGATCACGCCTTACCAAATATTATAACCATATCCCACCGTCCACCTTGCACCACACTCTACTAAATGTTTAGTCATGAAAATACAGTTCCAACTAAAAGACGGTCAATGTAGCTTTTTGGCGAACAAAGATTATTTGTTCCTAAAATATATACCTTACAACACCCAACAAATAAGGAACTCGGAAATTGAATTAATCGCTAATATTGTTTTGCAAGCATCACATCATTGAATTATCCAAATCTCTGAACCCCAAACCGCCAATACTTTTTCCTTCACACAACTTCTCAAGCCACCCAATGTAATCCCCAATCCTTATCACTGGAGCTCCACCAGAAGATTGAAATGACGCTAGTTAATTTAGATGCCAGATCTTATGGTAGTTTAAAACAGGACACGACATGGGTTGGAAGAGCCAGAGCAACATACTTAATCTAAACCTCCTTCCCACCTTTTTTTTTAAAATAATTTGCCGTCCAACCATTCACCCGATCATTCACCCTATCATGAATATAACTGAAAACTTTATTTCGTGAACCCACCAGACATTCAAGGATGCCCAGGTAGGAGCCCATACCCCCTTCTATAGAATTACCAATAACGGTTTTAAGCTGCTCTCACTGGTACCTTTTTCCAAACAAAATAGATGATTTCGCAAGATTGACCTCTTGTCCCGAGGTCTTACCATAACTACCAATGATATCCATAATTTTTTTACACTCAGTCTTTTTCTTTACAAAAGAAAAAACTATCATCAACAAATAATATATGAGAAAATAGGGGGACAATTACAAGCTAACTTTATACCCCTGATTTTTTCCTCTCTCTCCGCCTTTTTGATATCAACAATCAAAACCCCCGTACAAAAGATAAACAAATACGGAGAGAGAGAATCCCCTTGCCGGAGACCCCGTTCCGGAATAATCGAACCTTGGGCCGACCATTTAAAAGTAACTGATAAGAAACTGAGCTGACACATCACATAATCCATTTTCCATCAAAGTCTAGCCGAGTCAGAACCTCTTTAAAAAAAGACCACTTAACCTGATTATAAGCTTTGCTCATATCCATTTTCTGCCAGAACGATTAAATCGTAAAATTCTCACCAATTAATTAGTTGAAAATATAATTCATAAAAGGATTTGATTACTTAAAGAAACGTCTTCTTAATTATTTTTAATTATGCAAATTTTTTAGATATTGTTACATACCCATAAACGAATAAAAAATTGCATGCAAATATAATATCTAGATGCAAAATTCAAAGCATCTAGATATTATACCTAACTACACAAACGAACAGCCCCATAGTATGGTGTCGCAAAATAAGCTAATATTTTACATTTTCATCCGTAAAGCAAATTACTAAACTATAATCCAAGCCATCATATCAGGATGCAAATTATTTTCATCCGTGGTGCAAATTATTTTCATTGGTTAATTTTTATTATCGAGATATTTTGTGATTTGTAATCTTTCTCTAGTCGCTTCTATGAGATATTTGCTAGGTTTGTCCCATCTTTAGAGCTAGCATTTGGATTGATTTTGTGTTATACGAACATTAAAATGCATTGATTTATTTGTATTGAATGTTTGGTGATTGAATTTGAATTGGTTCGTTGGTGAATTGTTGAGTTTATTCTACAAGGAATCGTCACTGATCAACCTCCAGGTTTCTTCTATGCCACGAGCAGATAATTTTTTTAGGGATTTGACTTCACTGATAGAATTCTCGACTGTGCAATTCACTTATAGAGTCTTCGACTGACATCTTTAGTGGACCTTAAAATTAATGATAAAAATTCTTACCATTTTATCTTTAGTGGACCTTAAATCATAAATTTGAACTGTATAGTGAACTAGGTGGGGCCGTCTGAAAACATAGACGAAAGTGGTAGATTTTGGCTCGGTTTAAGGTGGAAATTTTGGTATTTCGGTTGAACCAAAATATCGGTCTTTTGTAAGAAAAAAATTCAGTTTTTAAGAATTTCAGGAAATTAAGTAAATTCATTAAATTCGGAATTTTGGTGTTACATTGAAGAAACTAGAGAATAGTTTTTTACATTGAAGAAACTAGAGAATAGTTTTGGGAAAAAGACTTTATTATTGTGTTGTCTTCCTTAATCAATGATAAAAGGTTTATACATGGCCGGTCCTAGGGTTAAAGTGGCCTAAAGCATTGTTTATGTATGGTATTTTATAAATATACATTAACTATATGATACATAATTACATACAATAGAAAAATACAAAAATTGCCTATTTGGGGATTCAAACCTGTGACAAGATACTTATGCTAAGTATTAGATAACCAACTTAGCTAAGAAATATTTTGTTAAGTAATCCAAATAGTTAGTATTTATTTGGTGGCCTAAAGCACATGCTTTAGCTGCTTTAGGGGTGGGCCGGACCTGAATTTATATAACACTAGGTTTTAGGGTTTATAACAATATTAGGGTTTATAATAAACGACATAACAAAGCCCAACATGGACTGTCGGCCCATACACCAATACTCCCCCGCACGACAAACATGGTACGCAACACGCAAACTTTGCAATAGAAAAGCAGAACATGTATGTCGTGGACACTTGTCAAGGACGGAAAAACCATGTCAGCAAATTCCTCCGGGCATAAACTTCAATCTTAAAAATAGGGGTAGAACATCAACTCGTCTTCGGTCTTTGGTAAAAGGGAAACATCTCGTGGGTGCAAATACTGCAATCTCTACAAACAATTGTCCTAATCTCGGACAGTCCACAAATCGGACTAAAAAGAAATTGACCTAAAAATATGAGGGTTACAAACAACTCCCCCGTAGTTATAAAACTATTACCAAATAAAAACTCAGAAAAAAATTCATAACTAAAACCCATGTAAACCATAAACCCTATACCCAATATAATGAACTTTTTTTTAAAAAAAAAAAGAAAAAAAAAAACCCTGATTAATAGAAACCATACGACTCTTGAAGCACAAAGTCACAAACCCAAAATCCCATTAATTAAATTATAAGGAAATAAATAAACTTATGAATACTAACCAAAACTCATGAGTTCGTTTACTAGAAAAAAAACCCAAACGTGGACACAAATCCACAAATCACATCATCTTTATCATCTCCGTCACCATCACCTTTGTCGGCTTCACATCCCATGATCATTGGGATCACAAAAACACTAATGCGGAAGTTTTAATTTAGATCCACAAAGATCTCATGCTCTGCTACCATGAAGAAACTAGAAAATAGTTTTGGAGAAAAGACTTTATTATTGTGTTGTCTTCCTTAATCAATGATACAAAAGTTTATATAACACTAGGTTTTAGGGTTTACAACAATATTATGGTTTATAATAAACGACATAACAAAACCCCAACATGGGCTGTCGGCCCATACACCAATATACCTCATGGGGTGACGTAGTCAAACTCAAATGCACATATGTCATTACACTGTTTAGCAATTTATGATAAGCACAAAAAAAAAAAAAAAAAAAAATAGAAACGGAAAGGTAGTGTTTGAAAATCACCAATTAAATTAACTCTTTGATTGGTGGTAAAATATTTTGAATCGATTCTTAATAATATGCTATGTTTTAAAATGGATGCGGAACTAAAATTGGCAATGAAGAATCCTATAGAACCGGCAAAATTACTCATTTCGTATTCATGAATCAAAGGTTCACAATTTCTTGAGTGTCCTTCACGTAATCTGCGAAAAAAATAGTCTACTAAATAAAATAATTTTCAAATGATCCTAGAAAAAGAACTGTGAGACATAAGAATATTCTTTAAAGTTCAAGCTTGATGCTTACTCGCATTCGTTTACTTCTGCTCTCTGCCTCGACATCGCTGCGTCCACATTCTCTACTGTGTTCTGTTTCATGGAATCCATCATTGACCATATTGTCTTCACAAACATACGGAAGAGTGTTTCGTTTACCATGTCGGTTATTCGGTGATGAAAAATCCTGAGAGAGTCGAATGTCCGCACTATCGTCACTGTCTCCATACACTTCACTCTGATAATCACTGTTATTAATGTTCCCAAACTCTTCACTCTGATCATCACTGTCTCCACACTCTTCACTCTGATTAGTCTCACAGTCCTCAAAAATTCGTATACCCCATCCTTTTAAATTGCAGCCACCAGTGAGACTAAACTTTATATCCACTTGATCGTAGTTTACTTCAGCCATAGGGTCATTGTCTTTGTTTAATGGGAAAAGACAGTCAAATATAAAAAGATGACTAACCTTCTGCTCTGTCCACAAACAATCTTTTTTATATGTGGAATCAACATGGTTCCCAAGTCTTCCTTTGAACCGACAAGATAGCTGAATATGTATACCAGGTGTAATTATGCCATCATAATCAATCACGGCGCAAGTCCTAATCCTTAAGAATGGTTGGTAGGGAGAGGTGTCAGGCATAGAGATATTGCTCAGAGAAGTGGAGTTTCCAGAATTTCGATGAGTGAAATATGAAGGCACTTCTTCACCTGGCAAGACTATTTCCTTGAAAATTGATTGTTGATGAAGCAGAGCTTCTGGATCCAAGTTGAAGCAGTTCGTGAAATTGAGATCGAGTTTGGGGGTGTAATGATCTGAAAGAGAAGAGGAAGACTCATCAGAGACTTGTAACTCAGAGTAACTACTGTCTGTTTCCATTGCCACCTCACTTGGAGTATCATTAATCCGAGCTCCAGCCAATGCCACGCAATGTGCAAAATTAGCAACCTTGAGACTTTTCGGTTTACAAATGTTTACGGATATGCATTGTAAATTGTTGCATCCACTCATGTATAAGAATCGAAGGCAAGAAAAGTCCTGGATCCACCATGGAACCTCCTCAATCCCTGTTTCAACTAGTTTGAGCAATGAGATGTTGGTTGAGATATCAGGAAAACTCCTCAACCGTGAGCATCCACTAAGGTCGAGCCAAGTAAGATATTCGAAGCCGATGTCGGCTGGAAGAGTCTCAACATTTATGCATTCTGTAATAGTCAAATGCTTTAGGTTATAGAGATTCTGAAATTAAGATGGAAGCTCCACCAAACTTGGGATATCCGAGAGCCTCAGACTCGTCAAAGAGGGAGACATTATGGTCATGAGAGGTGTAAGAGGCTGAACCATATAAACAATTTATAGATGTTAAATTTATATCACTTCAAAATGACACTCATTTCCCTAATAAAGTAACTACTTACATTTTCAGGATTGGTTGGTCTCAAATTAGTGAGCTAAAAGGGTTACTACTTAGAAAGTTTTGAACAAAATAATATGATAAATTGCAGATTTTAAGATTTTTTAACAGTAAGAAGTTTTAAAAAAAAAATTCTATGCATTTTTATTAGATAATATGATTAATTGCAGATTTTTTTTAAAAAACAATTAAATATGATTGGTTTAGACTTAGAGTTACTGAAAATTGTTAATCAATCTTTTTTTTTTACTTTATATTCTTTATTTGTGTGAACACCTTAAAATTTGGATTAGTTAGGAACAAAAGGAGTCTTATTTTTGTTTGATTCTTTTCACATAAATTTGCATTTATTCATTATCTAGTATTATATGTATACTAGGTTCGGACCCGTACGTACGTGCGGGATTATGTTTATCAACCAATTTATTTTAATACTTATAATCAAACTCATATTAATTGAGATTCTAGTTTGATTTTTGGTTTAGTTTATTAATGTTTGAAAATTTGAAATAATAATGGTTTCACCAAAACTTTAAAATTTATAACAACATAATGGTTGGACTGATAACAAACGTAATCAATTAGTTAGATTCTATTAAATTTGTGAACTATCAAATCAAATATATAACCGTTAACAACGATAAATACCCGTTTGAGACAAATACGAATATTTAAGGATGGACGTAATTCTCTTTTCGTTTTGTCATGTTCCATGATGTCCTACAGATGTTCTCAATTTTTTGTTGCATAAAAGAATACATTCCCAATATGGGACATTTTGAATATGAGACAAATTTGTATTTTTGATCGAAAACAGGACGGGACCGGAAGAAAGCATACATTCTCAAACTCCCGTATGGAATAAACATAAATATAATTCATAGTATATTTATATATCCTATGTTATAATAAAAATATTACAAAATTAATTGACTGTTTTATTCTATTTTATATACGGTTCACCTATATTAGATTATGTTTTTTTGTTTTAATATTTTTAACTGTTATAAAACATATTTTATGTATTTTTTATTTTTATATTATTTTGAACTTATGCTAGTTCAATTGAAAATAGTAAGATTTATTTGAGAACATTAAATGTATTTTATCACGTTATAGAACATGTCAAGAGTTAGAATTATTTATTTAGTATGTGTAAACATATTTATTTAGTATAACATCCGTAACCCAATTTTTGTCATTTTGGTTTTTGGTTCAGTTTCATTTTGGTTTATGAATATTTGGGTGTTTGAGTGTTAATCAGTACTTTAAGACTTTGATAAAACCAGCGGTTGGCCTGGAAACGATTAAAAATAAGTTGTTATCTAATTTTCTAATCTTATGTGGTATTTTGCAGAGTAATTTATTTTTAAATTTTTATAGACTTTTTAAAGATAATGATGACTTAAAAACAAATTTCAATGTACGCATGTTATAAAGTTTTACTGCCATGTGTGTTGTTTGTTTTCTTTTCCATATATACATCCCCAATTATAGTGTCATTTTAAAAAGATTGTTCACATCATATATTTGAAAAAAATAAGAAAATAATATAACTAAATACATACAACTGATTACAAATTTACAATACAGTCATGGAAGATTAAATTGTACTTTTATGTGTTGGTTTCTAAAGTAAATTGATAATGTTAAATCAAGGCTCAACTATATACCTTAATAAGAATTTTCTATAGAGTTTTCTTAAATAAATCTATATAAAAACTAAAGAAAACAAATACTAATACAGTATTTTGTGACTTACCAGATTCATATAAAAAATGTGGACTTCTTTTAAGCAATTAAATGTAATTTTCTTGTTTTGCAGATGTTATGTCAATTGGATGAACACTCGCTCATATGTTATGTCAATTGGATGAACACTCGCTCATATACCAATCCTTCCTTATATACAATCTCTAGGTAAAAAAATGTATGCTTGCGAAAGAGATCTTGACTTGTATATGTTTATGTACACGACATAAAATTATAAACTTAACAATTCATAAGAATAATAGTGATAAACATGACATAGAACATAGTATTGGTTAACAAAAAAAATAGAATATAGAAGATGTTAGTAATATGCATATGCAAACTTAAATACTAAGACACATACATTTTTTTTTTTTTTTTGCAGAAACAAAGAGATACAAAAATAGTGTAGAGTGCTATATATGATATGTGAATGTTAAATCGATTACTCTATTTATAGGGTGGAAAGAGTCAGGCTAAACATTTTTTACTTACTTTTATGTTTAAAACAACAAAAAACTATATAAAATCTTATTTATTTTTCTTTTAATGCATATACAATATGTTTGAATTTATATGGATGATTCGATTTGGATAATAAATTAATTGTCTAGATTTTGCAATTCCTATTAAACCGATAAGAGTAAATATATAAGCTTAGTTATAGAAATAATCCCTAAATTTTAGATATTTGGTAAACTAATTATTGATTTATTTCAAGATTTCTTAATATAAATCATCTGTTTAAATTAAAGTTAAGTTATTTTCATATATACTATTCGAATTTAATTAGATCTAGTTGTTATGGAAATCTTAAATGATAAGTTTTATTAATTGCAAAAATCTCTTATTATTTTATAAAATTTTAATTACTATATAAAATTCAAGGAATTGTTAATATAAATAATTTCGTTTTTATTATAATATTTAAAATTATCATTTTGTAATCTTATTGGCTGTATTTTTTTATATAGATGTCAAATATTTGAATTTATTATTTGTAATTAATATAGAAATGTATTATTTATAGTTAATATAGTTTCCTAAAATACAGGAATATCTTGAATTATAAAAAAGTTAATCATTTAGTCTTTAATAATTGTTACCATTGTTTTAGGAAATTTTAGTTTTATTTTTAAAATTCTGTAGGCAAGTATAGTTAATATAGTTTCCTAAAATACTGAAATATCTTGAATTATAAAAAGGGGCATTCTCAAAAATGCCCCTTTTTCTATCCCTTTTTTTGAAAATACTCCTTTATGTTGACCATTTTTATATACAAAATGACCAAATTACCCTTTTTGAGTGACAGCAAGAATGTACAGTCATCAAAATCGAAAATATTTTCCCGCCAAAAAAATTTCCCGCCAAAATTTTTTTTCCCGCCAAAATCGAAAATTTTTCCCGAAAAAATTATTTTTTCCCGCCAAAAAAAATTTTTTTCCCGCCAAAAATATTGAAATTTATACCTTTTAAAAACATTGTAAACGCTTTTAAAAAACTTTTAAAAGTGTTTACAAGGTTTTTAAAAAGGCTTTAAACACATTGTAAACGCTTTTAAAAACCTTGTAAATGCTTTTAAAAGGTTTTTAAACACCTTATAAACGCTTTTAAAAGCATTTACAAGGTGTTTAAAAACCTTTTAAAAATCTTATAAAAACTTTTACAAGGTTTTTAAAATTATTGTAAAAGCGTTTACAAGGTGTTTAAAAACCTTTTAAAAATCTTTTTAAAAACTATTTGAAAACCTTTTAAAAACCTTTTAAAAACCTTTTAAAAATCTTGTAAAAGCGTTTACAAGTTGTTTAAAAAACCTTCTAAAACTCTTTAAAAAATCTTGTAAAAGCCTTTACAAGGTGTTTATAAGGTATAAACCTTATAAAACCTTTTAAAAACTTTGTAAATTTTTTTTGGCGGGAAAAATTTTGGCGGAAAACTTTTTTTGTCGAAATATTTTAACAAAATTTTTTTGACAAAAAAATTTTTGGCGGGAAAAATTTTTCGAAAAAATTTTGGCGGGAAATTTTTTTCGAAAAATTTTTGGTGGGAAAATATGTCGGAAATTTTTTGGCGGGAAAATTTTGTTTTTCTTTTTATTGAATAAAATAATTTTCATCTAAGGGTAAAATGGTTATTAAAAATTAAAAGAGGGCAAAAATAAAAATGACCAGAAAAGAGGGTATTTTTGAAAAGGAGTATATCAAAAGGGGCGTTTTTAACAAATTCTCTTATAAAAAAGTTAATCATTTAGTCTTTAATAATTGTTACCATTGTTTTAGGAAATTTTAGTTTTATTTTTAAAATTATGTAGGCAAGTGGGTCTGTTTGGCAACATGGATATATGTTTATTTTTTTTTATCCCTATGTGTACTCCCCAATTAATAGTATAAATATATATATATATATATATATATATGTACATATATATATATATATTTATCTATATTTATATCTTCATCTAACTACGAAAATAAAAATTTTGGATTTTAATTAAAACAAAATTATGAGAGTGAGTGTATGAACGTAATGACACAAAGTCAGTTGTTTTAAAAATTGAAAGTTGGGTCAATATTTTTTCATAACATATAACTTAATATTTACATTCGTTAGAACTTATTATTTTTTTATTGTCTCAATTTATTATGTCTTCCATTTAATACTTGTTTTTACTTAAGAGTCGCGTTTCTTCGCAGTAATTTGTTTTAGTTGTGTTTACATTTTTTGTCATAACTTTTCCTTTTGATGGTTGTATTTTTTTACTAAAAGTTATGTATCTTATGATTCTATGAATTTTCTTTGTTTTTTATAGTTTTAATTTTCTTGTTATTCTATATTTTTAAACTATATCACAACATGCACCATTTTGAGTTTATTTTCCTTCTCAAATTCTTAATTATCTATTGTTTTTTTTTAGAATATTTTTCTGCAACATTGTGGGAGTCTGTATCCTAATGATTATAATGGTACCATACATAACTTTTTTTTTTCCTTTTGTGGCGTTATAAATTGGACGATAACTTCAAGTTTATTTAAAAAATGAACGGAAAAATGTAAGCTAAAGTACATACCTGCACTGTTTTCCACAATTTCCCACTTTTCATTGTAAACATTTGAAGTGCTTGGAGATTCTCTAGACGTAGATTAGAGGGTAATTCTTCAATCGCTGATTCCCCTAGATCAAGATCTGAAATGTTGTTTGAGATATCTGGAAAACTCTTCAATTGTGAACATCCCCACAAACGGAGGCATTGGAGAGATATGAGGTTCAATCCCGTTGGGAGAAGCTTCAAATTAGAACAATATGACATGTCCAACTCGATTAGTTTATTGAGGTGTCTAATAGAGGACGGAAGTTCCACTAAACTCCCAAGGTTAAGTGTCTCGAGATTAGTGACCATAGAAAGATCTGGAATTTCCTTCAGACTTTTAGATCCCCACAAATCCATATCCTTGAGCCCTGTAAGTGCCTGAAATATAAGTAAGTTACACAACACTTCACAAAGAAGTGGTCATCTAAAATAAAAAAAAAATCAACATTTTAATCTCGATATTGTTATGTTGTATGTCTCGAACTAAAAATCACTCTGCTATCATCAATTAATTAGTTGGTGTTTATTATATATTATTTTATGTTTTCTCTAATCTTTATGTGGGATCCTAAGACATCTAATTGAAATGAAAGACTTTTCTCATGTCATCTTGTAATGAATCTCACTAACATGCATGTCGGAAATACACATATTAGACAACATATCCATAGCCAGTCAACTAGGCAATCACACCATAATCATGAGCTTCTAACTAAAAAAAACTTTTTTTTTTTGAGTTGGTAATCATTAAAATTAAAGTTTTAGTGGTATCAAAATAGAGTAAACTAAAACAAGTATAACTAATCCAAAGAAAGTAAGATTCAGTTTGAGATGAATGAACCAAAAGGCCTATCATTTTGAGAGGATTTGTTATGATCTCACAACAGAACTTTTAAGATCAGAATTAATTATATAAGATATGCAACAATCTACTTATTACCAATTGGTTTTGTGTTGGAAACATATGATTATTCATAGCAATTAATTATAATTTCAATAAAGACTTACATGAACTCCTTCCCATAACTTCTCGAGATTGCTATTCATCATTTGGAGCTTGACAAGGTTTTTAGGTTGAAAGTTAGAAGGCATAAATCTCAACGGGTATTTTTCCCAACTTAGAAATTTGAGCTTAATTAGGGGGCAAATAGTCGAAGCCTTCTTGTAGGTGCCATCTAGTTTCTTTGTTCCCGCCAAATGTATTAGTATAAATGTTCAGAAATTTGAGATTTCTCATTTTTTTGAAGGCTTTCTTATGTATCCGTAACCTCGTCTAGATTTAATGATATACCTTGAACTGTGTTAGAACCCTGAAATATAACAATCGTTATCTTAACAAGTAAAACTTTCAAATCAGAAAAATTTATATGGAAGGGAGAAAAAATCATCTTTACCCGCCAAGGCATCTAAGACCACTTCATCATCCAAGTCATCAATAATGATAAGAACTTTATGGTTTTTTAATTTTCCTCTCAACATACCTAAGTGGTCTACCTTTATGCCCTCTTGGTCTAATATTTGAGAGAGGAATTTCCTTTGCAAGTGCAACTTCATGTTATAGTCAGTCGGGTTACCTTTGCTATAATCTTTGATACTCTTAGATATGAAACGCATGTCTATGAAAACCCTACCTTGGAAGTGATGAGAGAGTCGACTAAATAAAGCTCTTGCAATGGTAGTCTTTCCAATTCCTGAGGGACCCCATATCCCAACCTTTCGCACTTCTTCAGATTTCAAGTCCAACATCAAACTCATCTTTGTGATATGATCTTCGATCCCAACAAAGCCCTCGAAATCGTTTGATGGAGTTATATTTAGGTTCGTCAAAATGTCAGTGACAATAGCTTCAATCAATTTTGCTTCGTCATTTTCCCTACCAATAGCAGAAATATTAATACACAAGCAAGAAAAAAACAAGTATATATATATATATATATATATTACGTCAAATCCCAAGTATAAACAAATATATGCAAAATATACAAATGAAGGTTCCTTGAACTTGTACCAATTTTGAGAATGGAATCCGACGAGATTTCCTACATCCATCAACGCTTGCCGCCATAATTTTACCTCATCCTTTGTTTTGTTGTGGCATGTTCTTTCAAATATCTTTCCAAAGTCTCCGCTCATGTTTCTGACATGAGAAGGATCCAAATCATAGAAAACGGGTATCACACGTTGAGGTTGACCTGACATGTTCTTGCATTTCACTATCTCCAGCAGCTCGTTTAGGCACCATCTAGAAGAAGCATACTCTTTGGAGAAGACAACAATTGCAATCCTCGAATCCTTAATGGCTTGTTTAAGCACGGGATCGAGCGATTGACTTTTTTCGATCTTGTTGTCTTGGAAAAAACTGATCAGTTTACGATCTAGCTCTTTTAGAAAGTGACTAAGGAATGTTTTTCGGACATCTTTCCCTCTGAAGCTCAGGAAGACATCATAACGCCAATTGGTAGAAGAGAAGGAGGAAGAAGAAGACATTCAAAATTAACAAAAAAAAATTCCTGAAAAATCCTAATCACAGATCAGATGACATTTGAAAATGGAAATTTTCACGAGAGTTTTCTAGCAAACAAAAACCAAAAGTTGACTAAGTTTTCTCTTCTTTTGCAAACAGGATGTAGTTTTTAAGATGAATGTAAGAGGTTTGCCGTCTGGTATTTTCTATTTCTTAGTTTTCTAACTAAAATGTAAACCATAGTTAACTACGTTAATCAGAGTTTACTTGCACGATAGTTGACTACATTATTTATTAGGCTAGTTAGTAGACTTTTAGTTTTATAATCAAGCCACTGCCTATGAGTCGCTATATAGTATATACTACTACGTAGGGAATCATATTGAGATAAATGCTGAGGTGTCCTTGTTTAGAGAATTCCATACACCTTTTAGCAATTTACCATAATATATTAAACCAAAATTAATAAAAAAAAAATGTTATTGATTTTTTTTTATGTATACTATATGTTGTTAACGTGTATTTTAAAAATATTTTTAAAAAACTTTTAAAATCTAACGTCTAATTTTATTAGTAAAAAATTGTTATTCATTAAACAATGTACCAAAATTTTTTCACAAACACTAAAAAGAAATGATCGTAACAAAAAGATCAACAAATTAAAATAGAAATTTGAACTTAATAGTACTCATATCTTAATATTTTCTGTAAATGTATATTACACTTATAGAATTTTGATTTAATCATTTGTCATGTTTCAATAAATTAGTTTTTAAACCACACAAAAGACATGTTGCCATAAATAGTAACACTTTATCAATATTTTTTCTACTATGTTAAAACTTTTTCCATATTTAAAAATTTCACGGGTGAAACGTATTCTTACATGAAATAAATAAAAATTTAAATAAAAAATCTCTTCATTACTCCCTTTATTTCACAAAAAAATGTCATTCTAGAGTTTTTTATTTTATTTTACAAAGAATGTCACTTAAATTTCCAATGTGATTTTTTTACATCAAATTTTCTAATTTACCCTTAACACAAAGCTCTTTTAATTAAAATTAAATGATTAAATACTAATTAAATACTGGTATATATGTATAATTCAAGTTTTTCTGAATTTATATGCAAGGTGTCAAAATGACATTCTTTGTAAAACAGTAGGAGCATATATTATGTTTGACACAAATTGATATTGGTTCCATAATTATTTTATTTATATTAATTTATGCAGCATATAGTGTGGGTTGTTACCTAGTTTATTACATTATTAGGCTAGCTAGTAGACTTTTAGTTTCAGAATTTATTACTTTTTTGTTTTTTTAGTTGTTGTTATAGAAATTATCTTAAATTCGTTATTAAAAAAAAAATTTGGAAACTCATAATAAGATATGAGGAATATTTAATTTTTAAATTAATGTAAAAATAATTCTAAAACAAAAAAACGACATCGGTTTTAAATATTCTTTTCTATTTAGAGATATTAAAAATTTGTATTTTGTCAAACTTTTAAGAGATGTTAATTTACATAAAAAATAACTGAGAATAATTTACATAAAAATAATAATTTTATGTAGATTAATTTGATGCTCTATAAATCTTATTCCAAAGTAATAATTAATATTTGCTATATAAAATCACGACAAAAAATAATAACATTATATACAAATTAAAGATTTATATAAAAATATTATGTTGCTCTCAACTTCCACTAATTAATTTTATACACATCATAAATCGAAGATTGAAAATTGAAGTTTCAAAAAATTCACAAAAAAAAACACTCTCTTTCCACTAAATAATTGAAACAACCCGATCCTTTTTTTCTAATAATAAATAAAATATATAATTAAGCATCCCATACTACTTAATTAAATCAACCCAAACCACAACTCAACATTAAACCAATAATAACCAATATACACAGTGGAAACATACCAATAATACAAAACAAATACATCATCAATCCAATAACATTCCTAACCATTCTATCCAACATCCTAGCATAACTCTATCCAAGGTTCCAATATAAATAATATAACAAGTCCAACAACACACAACCGAGACCCTAAATCATCCTCCTCCTCATCGCCATGATTCCACGTCAAATACCTGCACACCACAAACAACAATTGAGATGCGTAAGTATTATCACAAATACTTAGTGAGGCAATCCTCCCATATACTAGGTTATAAACACAAGCAACTGATATTCAAATGTTTAACAAACAACAAAAAAACACAACGCAACATACAAGTTGGTGTCGACCAACACCACAATGGTGTCGATCGACACCGACCCCGCAGACGCGTTCTGCTCGAAGCCGATCATCGAATCTCTGTTTCCAATCATCTCCAATCCGTCCCAAACTCACCCAAAAGCTTTAGGAACCTATTAGAACAATAACACAACCACCACAAGCAACAACAACACCACAAACAACATAGAACAAGCAAAACATAAGAGATCTTAGGCTTAGGCCTTGATTGGTAGTGTGTATAAGTGAGCATATAGATTTTAGAAAACCAATCACGTTTTGTTTAGAAAGCATAAAGGGAGCATAAAAGGCTTTTAAATGCTCCACAGCCCAATGCTCCTAAATGAAGCATTTCCCAAGCATAATGGTTTTAACGTTATTAAAATACAATTTACCTTCATTAATCACCTAGAGTTTACTATATTTGTATATTTAAAATGTCTAATTTTGTAACTTTATGTCTAAATGCTAACAGCTGTACCAATCACATATCATTGTTAATAAATAATAACATACAGCTTATGCAGCATACTGCTCATGCTGCATAATGCTAATGCTTCACTAACAGTTGTTCCAATCATGGCCTTAGATCAGCCATGGTCCTGCATTCACCTCTTTTGCAGAAAGTTCTGACCCAACAACGACGAATCCAACACCTTAAGAAGCTTCTCCTTCTTCTCTAGCACAAGATTTCTCCTCCACAGGAACATATCTCCCAAACAAGCCAAGAATCTCCCCCAAAACTCACCAAACTCTCAAACCCTTCTCTTTTCTCTCTTCTCCTCTCAAAAACGGCGACCAACTCTTTTCTCCACGACCCTAGGTCGACTTTCTCTTAAATATGTCGGTTTAGCACTTCAACTGAACCAAACCAACCCAAAGTCGACAAATTAAAACAATTTGGTCGAATCCAAAAAAACTGGTATCGATCGACACCCATCCCCAAATCTCACTATTTGGTTCACGGATGTTACAGTAATAACTTTTTTTTTATAATAAAAACACTCCATAATATCTTATGCTCCAAAGATTTCTTTCCTTTTTAGACAAAATAGTGGGCAATAGGTAGTCTCTCCTCTTATGTATATGTGATCTAGGTAATATAGATTATTCATTTATAATGTATCTAAAACCCAATTTAACATTGAAGTATACTAAAAAAAGATTTTGTGATGTATCGATCTTTTAATTGATTTGAATGGTCACTTACAATTGAACTGTCAAAAAAATAGCAAGTACAAATATAATAAATAAACACTTCATAACATCAACAACTATTCAATAACAAATTTTGAAATTTAAAAATGTATGAAATAAATAGAAAATACAAATTAAATATAATAAGAAACAATTTAGGTAAAAAATCACTTGGTGCTATTCGATTAATGCTTTCTTTCATCATACACAAATAGCATACATGGTAAGTTAAAAAAAACACATTAAAAAAAAAAAACAAAGATGGACAAAAGTGAGGGATAACCTGGTATGAATGATCTCTTATAATTTAGTTAAAGAGCCAAACAAAAGAATAGCAAATATATTAGTGATGCAGACTAAACAAAACAGAATCATCTCACAATAAGATCAATTATTTAATTAGAAATCTGGAAATTCAAAAGTTTACGAAGTAAATAAAATTTAATAAAATAGAAGAAAAATAGATCAAGATGAAAACTCACTTGGTGCTTTCGGTTCAGTATTCGGTTCATGTTTTATTTCATCCTACACAAATACACCATACATGTTAGTTACAAAAAGCTAAAAGAAAACAAAAAAACAAACGTTTAAAAAAAAATTGGACGAATATGAGAGATGATGACTCGAAAAACGTCGAAAATGGCTTTTATATAGTTGGAGAAGCATAAATTTCGGAGCGAATATTAAGATTTTAAGTTTTTTTTTTTTTTTAAATTGTAATTTATTGTTTGTGTAATTTTGCTTATCAAGTATACAATATCTTCACATCTCTTAAATTTGGAATTGTTAACTTAGAATTTAGAAATAAGCTATAGAATATGATAACTAATATTTGTTTTTCCTTTTTTTTTGCAGAAAAATCGGACGAATACATTTACTGAATTAAATGTTAGTTTGTGATTTGCAGATATCTTTATTGTTAGCAATAAATATTGGTTTTTTCAAAATAGTTTGTTTCTATAAATCGTTTAGTTAAGAAGAAAGATCAACAATTATTAAGTAGATGTCTCTTGGGTAAGTTGTTTCTAAAAATGGTGGAGTTAGAGATTTTAAAGAGAGTATTAATATCTTCAAAATCTCTTAATTTTAGGAAATATTGGTTGTGCAAAATGTTGTTTTTAATTTTTATTTAATATTATAAATTAAAAATATTTAATGCCAATGACATACTTGTAAATAGGTTCCAACTCCATGATTTATTTGCTAAATGTCTCCAAAAATGTATATATAGATGATTGTTATTTGTACATTTTGTTATTTATATATGAATGACATGTGCTGCAGTGCGGGAAAATAACTTTTTTTTGTTTTCTTTTTACAAAATTATTTTAATTATATTATTATGTACTATAATTATTTGGCATATTATATAAAACAGTGTTTGTTGACAAAAAAAAAAAAACAGTGTTTTCTGAGTCAAATTATATAGTACTAAATATTTTTTGTGTATAATATAAAATAAATATATATGATGGACTATACATTTCCATTTACTTGAAAACATTTATATATATGTACGTTTTATAAATACATACGTTTTATCATAATAGGTTATGTTTCATTTGCTATTTTTGTGGGTAACCATTTTCTAGTTACAACAAATTAATAATAAAATTCTGTTAGTATATTTTGTAACTAAATACAGTGGTATTTTGTGTAATATACCACATGGGAGTAGAGTTAATTGTTTAGAACATGAAGATTACAAATATAAAATGAAGTAGGGTAAAACAGAAAATTTCATTGTTTGCTTGTACCAGGATTATCTGCGTGAGTGATGCGATTGATGTAGAAGATGATCTCGAATGCGATGAAGATTACAAAAAAGTTATAAGAAATCTAACATATTAAGGTCTAAGATTTGGTAAGTTGGTGAAGGTTGTGACCCCGCAACCCGATCCAGATCATCCTGGTCGTCTAACACCAAGAGTTGGAAAGGTTTTCCTTGAGTATTAGGATTTGGATGGAGAATCAAGGGCCACATATGCATTTAACCGGATGAAATTTTATGGTATCTAACTGATGGCTGTGTATTATCAAGAAAACAAATTCGCGCAGGGCGACCTTAATGGCTGATAAATCCGAGCCCTCTTCTTTTACCCTTATGGATTTTGCACCATTCTATGTCTACTGTTCATGTTGTATATCGATTTGAGGATTGTCTTAATCTGATTTTACCTTTTATAAAATTGTTACTTGTCTAAATCTTTCTTTAACAACTATCTTCTCTTGATGGAACATGGTTAATGAGAGAGCCTCGATGGTAGCTTGTGGTGTCAGCTTTACTGATATCTAGAACCAATATCTAAGACAGTAGATAGTAAATTAACAGATTCCTTAATTGTGAGATGATTTTCTCCTTGCATGCTTTTGTGATACAGAACTAGTGCTACTCTTTTATATTTTGAGTGTGCTTGATTTTAGGCAGTTTAAAGAGTTAAAAATGATGGCTTGACAAAGCCACCATCAGTGCTCCATTGAGAAATATAGGTCCATTAATTGGTTGTGTTTCCATTGAATTGTATTCATCGTAAAAGTTTTTGGATGTATGGAATTTCTCACTAGGTTTTGCATTAAGAGGAATTCTGTTATGAGCTTGAACCTTTGCTGCAGACCTAGTAACTGAACCCATCGTAAGTTGCTTAAGTTTCTTAGGAAACAAAGAACGTAAAAGCTAAAGCTTCCCTTAACCCTAGTCTATCTTTGAGAATAAGGTTAGTGCTTGGAAGTTGATTCTTATTGATGTTGTAGAGATCCTTTATATAGATCTCTATAAACCGACATAAGCATAGACTAAAGGGAAAACTATCACAACCTTACATATCATAAAAAAGAAACATTAAAACTAAGCCTTCGCTGCAATGGGCTTTCTTCTTTGATATGTGAGTCCATACCTCGTATCATTACTCCCCTCCAATGCAGGATATGCTTCCAGAAGCTTCCCCACATCCTCCCTTGTTGCATCGTCCTCTGCATCAGCCGTCCATTTGACCAAAAGCTGTCTCTGTCTGCCGCTTATACGAGCCTTATGGAGCCCCACTAGTTGAGCTAGCACTGAACCGCCATGTAAAACAGGCGGTAGAACTGGGGCATCGGTTGGCGGTTGTCCTTTGTGACCCTTGAGTAGAAAGACATGGAATACATCGTGAATTTTTGAGCCATCCGGAAGTTTTAATCGATATGACACAGTCCTAATACGAGCCATTATCTGAAATGGACCATAAATCCTTGGAGAGAGCTTTGTGAAGGTCTTCTTAGCCACAGATAGTTGGTGTTACGGTTGTAGCTTGAGCCAAACCCAATCTCCAATACTGAACTCAACAAACCGATGATATAGATCATAAACAAGCTTCATACGATGTTGAGCTTCCATTAAACGTTCCCTAGCGAGTGCCAGAAACTCATCAAGTTGTCCTAAGGCGACGTCCACAGCCTCCACTTGAGTGCTTCCGCCAGTATAATCTAACAACCTTTGAGGTTCTCTCCCATAGACTAGACGAAAATGCGTTGCCTTAAGACCAGTGTGGAAGGACGTATTATAGCAGTACTCGACCCATTGAAGCCACTCAAGCCATTGTCGGGGTGTATCTCCCGTTAAACATTTTAAGTACATTTCCAATGTTCGATTCACCACCTCGGTCTGACCATCGGACTGAGGATGGTAGGCAGTTATAAAACATAAATTTGTGCCCATCAATTTGAACAATTCTCGCCAAAACAAACTCCGAAATACCAGATCACGGTCAGTAACAATGGTCTCTTGGATACCGTGTAAGCGGACATTATCACGAAAGAAAACATGGGCGACAAATCCTGTTGTATATTAGTGACTCAATGCAATGAAATGAGCATATTTCGAAAAGCGACCTACCACCACCAAAATCACCGTTTTCCCAAAAACCTTAGGAAGAGTCTCAACGAAATCCATTGAGATATCTGACCAAACCTGAATCGGAACTGGAAGCGGTTGTAGCTGCCCACTCAGTTTCAATGTCTCCCATTTATTTTGTTGAAAAACATGACAACCCGAACAAACTCCTGAACTGTCTTCTTCCACCCTTTCCAGTAGAAATCTCGCCGTATTCTATCCATAGTTTTCTGGACTCCTTCATGGCCAAAATTATGAAATCCTGAAACTACCTCACCTACCAACTTTGAGCCAGAAGAGAGAGATACACTCGACCCTTATAGAATATTAACCCATCCTTAACCGCTCAATCCTTTTTCAGTTCTCCACAGATAACCTTATCCCGCGATGTAGTAAGCTCTGCTTCCCTCTCTATTTCACCCTGCAAGCGTCCAAAAATACTTATGTCAGGTGCTTTAAGTGCATACACCTCACATTTACCTGCCTGGTCTTCCTCATCATGTCGAGATAATGCATCGACTGCCTTGTTGTGTTTTCCTGCCCAAAACTCCACACCAAAATTGAATCTAAGTAGCTTACTAATCCAATGAATCTGCGGAGATGTAGAAAAAGGCGTTGTTCCAACAAAAAATTTAAACTATAATGGTTTGTGCGAATCAAAAAACAAAGGACCCATAAGTAAAACCTCCAATGAATCACCGCTTTAGCTAAACCAATGAGTTCTCTTTCGTATACGGCAAGTTTATGGTGACGGCCTGCTAATTGCCGACTAAAAATGCAATAGGGTGTTGATGAAGAACCGCTCCAATGCCACTGCCCAAAGCATCGCACTCCACAATAAACTCTTGTGAAAAATCTGGCAAGGCTAAAACAAGAGCTTCAGACAAGGCTTTCTTTAATTATACAAACGCTACTTCAGCTGCCTCATTCCAAAGAAACCCCGTTTTTTAAGAAGTTGTGTCAAAGGAGTAGCTAATGCACCATAGCCATTAATAAATTTCCGGTAATACTCCGACAAGCCTAGAAACCCACGAATAACTTTTATTGTCAGCGGTCTTGACCATTCTTTCACTGCAATTATCTTAGACTCATCCACACAAACTTTTCCATTGGAAATTACATGTCCAAGGTACCCCACTTCCTCTCTCCCAAACAAACACTTGGAATGTTTGAGGAAAACCTTATGAGCTCGTAAAAGCTCAAAAACCTCTCTTATATGAAGCAGATGCTGGTCCCAAGTGGCACTTTAATTAGAATGTCGTCGAAGAAGACCAGCACCAATTTCCGTAACATACATTGAAAAACCAAATTCATGAGGCTTTGAAACGTAGATGGTGCATTCGAGAGACCGAAGGGCATTACTAGAAATTCATAATGGCCGTGATGCGTTCTAAATGCCGTCTTTTCAATGTTGTCATCACACATTCGCACTTGATGATAACCAGACGTAAGGTCGAGCTTGGTAAAATAACGTGCCCCATGTAACTCGTCAAGGAGTTCTTCAACCACCAGGATTGGAAATTTGTCCTTGACTATGACCTTGTTTAGTTCACGATAATCAATACAGAACCGCCAAGTTTTGTCAACCTTCTTAACTAACAAAACCAAAGAAGAGAAAGGCGACGAACTAGGCCGTATAATGCTATGTCGCAACATATCTGAACATTGCCTTTCAATCTCATCTTTTAAGAAATGAGGGTAGCGATACGGTCTAACCGCTACAGGGTTTGCTCCTTGAATGAGCCGAATACTGTGATCACAAGGTCGTCGAGGTGGCAATTCTGTTAGTTTATCGAATAACTCCTCAAACTCCACTAACAACTTGCCCAGTAATTCAGAAGAAATTGCGTCATCATTGCCTTCATATTTAAGCTGCAAACTGATTTGTGTTGAGTGATAGGAACTACAGTCTTCTCCCCTGTAATAAAAATTTCCTCCTCATTATCGAACTAGTCCTCAAGTGTATCATTCTGGATGGAGTTTAAATTAGGACCGTGTTCGTTCCTTTCCTCAGGCTCTCCATGCCATTTTATCAAAGTATCTTCATGAGTAAACTCAATAGCTCGTCCTGGGAATCGCAAAACAGTCTGCCTTGAACTTGTGTCCTTGTACCATCATTGGAAGAATCTTCCCGGCCCCCGTCGTATTGGTATTCCCAACTTCTCTGCTACACTACTCTTAATAAAATTGTGAGTACTCCCTGTGTCCAACAATGTCCATCCTGTTCCAGTTGCAATGTCTGCTTTCACTTGAAAAGTGCTCTCAGTTTGTTCTCCTTTCATGGCTTTGAGGGAAAGATTGATGTCCTCATCGTCAAAGGGCTTATCATCCATATTCTCACCCTCCAAGAGGGATCTAATATAGAACAAAACTGCCTTACAAGCATGACCAGGGCCATACAAGTCATCACAATTAAAACATAGTCCCTTTGCTCTTCTTTCAGCCATCTCAGGTTTTGTTAATTTTTTCCAAACAGTTCTTTGTGAATTTTGTTTTCGCTCCGCTGGTCCCATGTGAGAAGCCTCTCCGCTTTTTACCGCTTGAGTTCCTTGTTAACCGGTTGAGGTTGGTCGTGAGGTTGGGGTTGAATAGCGTGTGGTTGGGGCTGTGTGTCCTCCAAAGGTACGAACTCTTCTGTCATTCTTGATTTTATACTCATTGTCCCTTGCATACTCCATTGCTTCAAATATTGTCTTGGGTCTCAAATACTCCACTTCTTTTCTCAAAGAATCAGTTAAACCCACACATAACTGCCATAGCACTAGTAAATGTTAATCATATAGTTACATATTTTTGCTACAAAAAAAATAATAACAAATATTAATTACAAATAGTTACAAATTAGTGACAAAATTTTAGTTAATAGATATTGTAGCTAATTGGTTACTATGTGTAACTATATATTAACAAAAAGTAACATATACAAATTGTAGCAAAAATACTACAAATATAGAGACACAAAATGTTGTAATATTATTGCACACAACACAAAAGGTAACAAATTGTAGCAAACTAATACTAAAATAATGTACATTTTTTTTTTAAATGACTTTTGCTTTTATATTGTTTGGAGAAAAAAATCTGAAGAAAGAGACAAACAAAAATGTTTAACAAATCAAGAGAGTGTGAGCCCTTTTCTCCTCCCTCTATCCTCGCTATCTCCGATCTACTCCTCCACCATCTCCGCCGTTATGGCTAACCGTCCCCATCCTCCTCTCCTCAATGTCCTCCTCCTCCTCCCAAACCCTAACTCACCTCGATAGCCCCTCCTTTGCCGCGTGACCCCAAAACCCACATGACTCAACCAAAACCTCTTTGCTTCCCCAGATCTTGCAGATGATATGTGGGTACGAGAGAATAGCGAGAAGCTAGGGTTGTGACTGAGCAGCCATGAGCCAGTTGAGATAGAACTATTGCGATGGCGGGGATAGAGAGATATGAATGCTGAACGGGAATCGATTCGCAAAAGCAGCTTCTCTCTCTCATCTGCAATATCACCTCTTAACAATCTCGTGGAGGTTAGATCATCATACATTTTTTTTACATTTCGTTTTCTGGAGAGATTTCGCGATGAAGAAAAAGAAATCGGAAGGCGTTTAGAATAATTTCAATACAAAATTGAACAGATCTGGAGAAGATTGATATGCGTTTTGATTTTTTGGAGTTGATTTTATGCGATTTCGATTCTGAATTTGTTTGGTGATTTTTCTCGTTAAGAGCAAAGAGTTGTTGGATTGAGAACGAAACTGTATTTTTTTTTCCTCAGGCAAGGATTGGTCTTCTTCAGCTTGAAGTTTCTACTATTGGCAGTGAGATTGATGCTCTTAAGGTTTGGCTACACATTGTTTATTTGAGTTTGAGTCTTTGTGTGGTTTGATTTCTTCGTTTGATATTCTGGAGTTTTTGTGGATGACTTGATGGTTGATGAAAATAAAGAACAAGGAAGGATTACTCAGGTGGTTCTCATCTTTCTAACTTTTCATAAGTTCAAGTTCTTGACATATAACTTTTGTTTTCTTTGGTGATTGTTTAATTCTCTTTGTGATATACATAGATCAGTTTATAAGCCAAATGGAAGAGCTGAACAAGGAAATAAGGTTCACTTTGATTCTCCTGTATTTTTAATGTTTCTGCTGATGCAACCCATCAAAGTTGCTTGGTTTGGGTAATAGGGAGTTTCAGAAAAAAGTAGAATCAAGTTTGAGTAATGATGATAGACCCATTACAGCAAGCGAGTAGCTAAAGTTTACAGTTTACTCTTCTTTTCTGATTTTTCACTGTTTATTAAGAGATAATGGCTTGCGGATATGTTTTATAATAGCTTTTGAGGATAGACACGGAGCTGATTCAGAAGCTATTAAGAGATAATGACAAGTGAAGTCACCAGCGGATGTGGAAGGCTGAGAAGGATGAAGTTGTTGTCTCAGGTTTCTTTCATCCCTCTTTTCTGTGGTATAAGACTTGGCTTCTATGTACTCATATATCTTCTATTTGTAAGTGGTTCTTAACTCTGTCTAAGAATTTAAAACTCTTATCTTTCTTGAATGTATGATATTAAACTAAGGGTTAACATTAATTGTAATTGTGTACTTTTGTTTTGCAATTTAATTTTTAACATATTTTCACATAAAATGTTTTTGGCTCTATATTTTCAAATAATTTGTTTTTGGTGCTACATATAAAATCATTCAATAAAATTTGTAGTAACAAAGTAGTAACAATAAAATCGTCGCAAGTAGTAACAGAGTAATGACAACTATCATTGTAGTTTTTTGTGAGTCGTTTATACACAAAAAATTTGTGACTTTCTGTAAATAGTATCTACTAATAATCTTGAAGCTGATTGTAACAACACCTTATATATAATTGTAACGATTAGTAGCAAATAGCTTTATATTTATTTGTATCTAAATTGTAGCAACTTACCACAAATTGCTACAACAGGCTATTTTGCGACGAGTAAATAGTTACTATTTGTTGCGACAACAAATCTGTCTCAAATTGTTTTTTGCTACGGAAATCTTGTTATATCTACACAATATTTTGTAACTATACAATTCTTTTTTACTAGTGTAGCTGTTGATCCCCTGTTAGCCTCGTTTGCCTTACCAAACATTCCTCAAACTGCTCACAATACTCGCCTATTGTTCCTGTGTGTCGTAGGTTACTTAGCTCACCCATATGATTTACTGCATCTGCTCTGGCAAATCTAATTTTGCAGATTTTCTTAAACTCTCCTCAACCCAATCGATGCATAATTAACCTTCGCAAATTGGTATACCAATGATGTGCTTTATCAGTCAACAAAAAAAGTTGCTTAACGCACTTTCGCATCATCGTTGTAGATACCTTGATCCTCAAAATAGTCTTCACACTTCTGCAGCCATTCAATAGCATTCGTTGACCCATCATATACCATAAATTCCATCTTAGATGGTGGAACTACGATTCTCTCAGCCTCCCTTCCTTCACTCTCTCTTCTTGCAGCTCCACTTTTTCAAACAGCTCCCTTGTGTACCCTAAAGTCCCTTGTCATGTGAGTTGATCGCTCTTCTTGTGGAAGTTCCCCAATTGGCCTCACCGACCATTCTCCACCATCATCTTGCAATCGGTGACTATGTTCTCTCCCCATAGAGCGTTGTGCCCAAAGGTCCACTAGAAGAAGTGCCTTTACCCTCTCCTCCGTTGGTGTTAATATATTTTCCTACTTTAGAAACCAATGTTGTGTCTTTTTCAGCCTCCTCTGCTTCCACTCCCACCACCGAAGCCAAAAAACGATTTTTTCCTAAGACCTCTTGCTTATCGGCTCTCATAACTTCCTTGATTTGGGCTTGCTCTTCACGAACCTCCTCCATCCTTGAATTATTCTGCTCTCGCTCCTCCTGCTGGTCCGCTTTTATGGACTCAAGGGCGGCTTGGTGTGCGTTTGAAGTCTGTCGAAGTTCACCCAGGTCAGCTTGCATACGTCTGGACAATCTAGTCAATTTTTCGAGCATCTTCTTAACTTGCTCAAATTGTGATGTGGTCATCGCCCCTTCTCCCATTGAATCGGCTTGCTCTGATACCAAGATGTTATGAGCCCTGAACCTTTGCCGCAGACCTAGTAACTGGAACCGTCGTAAGTTGCTTAAGTTACTTAGGAAACAAAGAACATAAAAGCTAAAGTTCCCTTAACCCTAGTCTCTCTTTGAGAATAAGGTTAATTCTTGGAAGTTGATTCTTATTGATGTTGTAGAGATCCTTTATATAGATATATATAAACCGACATAATCAAAGACTAAAAGGAAAACTATCACAACCTTACATATCATAAAAAGGAAACATTAAAACTAAGCCTTCGCTGCAATGGGCTTTCTTCTTTGATACGTGAGTCCATACTTCGTATCAAACTCAGCAGAACCTTTTATCACTAGGGGTTTCCATTTCTGTATTTCCATTTATCCAAGCTAGAGAGAGCTTTGGACCAGCAGGAAGAATGTAGTTCTCTTGAGAGTTTTTACTTTGGTCTTTGTTATTTATCTTTTTGTTTTAGTTTTAGGTTTAACAAAGAGAGTTTTGGGTTTTACTTCTCGGTTGTGGTTATAGAAGAGTTTGACTTATAGTAGTAAAGTAGTAACTACTTGTCAACAAAAAATAAGAGGGAGTGTGTACTCATGAGAGAGAGTTGTTTTGGCATCATTTATGTTGTCTCTAATCTCTCTGTTTCTTTTCACCGAAGGAGGTTAAATAATCACTTAAGTGCGGAGTCGTCGTCATCCTCCTTCCATTCCTCCGTACGTCTTCTCAATTTTTTACATATTTCGGTATCTTTCTTCAGTTGATCCTTTGATTTCTTGCTTACTTCGGTTTGCAGCTTATGTTTGGGTTAAGTCTTACCTATATTGTCCATCATTGTCGCTTAGGGTTTTGACTTACTTTACTTGTTCGATTAACCAAAAAGGGATTAAGATCTGACTTGTGGTATTGGTTCATCGCTTGACTGCTACTATTTTTGTTTACGTTTTTTTTTTGTTAAGAAGCATCCCGACATTTCCCTACCCATCCCCACTCTCTCCATCTCATGACCATTTTCAACTATTTCAGTTATACGCTTCACTTTTTTTTTCTGTCATCGTCAGCGAATAACAACTTGGTATCAGAGCAAGCCGATTCAATGGGAGAAGGGGCGATGACCACACCAAAATTTGAGCAAGTTAAGAAGATGTTCGAAGACTTGAATAGAAAGTTCGGACATATGCAAACTGACCTGGGTGAACTCCATCAAACTTCAATTTCACACCAAGCTGCCCTTGAGACCATAAAAGCGGACCAGCAGGAGGAGCGAGAGCAGAATTAGTCAAGGATGGAAGAGGTTTGTGAAGAGAAAACTCAGATCAGAGAAGTTATGAAGGCCGATAAGCAAGAGGTCTTAGGTAAAATTCGTTTTTAGCTTTGGTGGTTGGAGTGGAAGCAGAGGAGGCTGAAAAAGACACAACATCTGTTTCTAAAGCAGGAAAAAATATCAACACCAACGAAGGAGGGAGTAAAAGTACTTCCTCTAGTGGGCCTTGGGCACAACGCTCCATGGGGAGAGAACATGGTCACCGCTTGAAAGATGGTGGGGGAGAATGGTCGGTGAGATCAATTGGAGAACTTCCACAAGAATAACGACCAACTCACATGACGGGAGACTTTAGGATACACAAGGGAGCTGCTTGGAAAAGTGGAGTTGAAAGAAGAGAGAGTGGAGGAAGGGAGGCTGAGAGAATCGTAGTTCCACCATCTAAGATGGAATTTCCAGTATATGATGGGTCAACGAATGCCGTTGAGTGGCTGCAAAAGTGTGAAGATTACTTTGAGGATCAAGGAATTTACAATGATGATGCAAAAGTACGTCAAGCAACTTTTGTGTTGACTGATAAAGCACATCATTGGTATATTAATTTACGAAGGTTAATTAGTCATCGACTTGGTTGGGGAGAGTTTAAGAAAATCTGCAAAAGTAGGTTTGGCAAAGCAGATGCCGTAAATCCTATTGGTGAGCTAAGTAACTTACATCACACATGAACAATAGATGAATATTGTGAGCAGTTTGAGAAATGTTTGGGAAGACAAACAAGACTAGGTGGAGACCAGCAACTTTGGCAGTTTTGCGTAGGACTTACTGATAGTTTAAAGAAGTAATTCGAGTATCTCCGTCCTGAAACAATTTTTGAAGCTATGGAATATGCCCGAGATAATGAATACAAGATCAATAATGACAAGCGGACACAGACGTTTGGAGGACATTTGGCACCAACAGCTCAACACTCGGTCATGTTCCCTAGGACAGGAAATCGTTCATTCCCTGGAGTCACACACTCGGTCATGTTCCCTGGAGACAAGGAAGCTCAGTTTCCCCAACAAACATAAGAGAAACAAGCTCCTCAACAACTGTTTTTGAAGAAATTGACCACCGCAGAAATGGCAGAGCGACGAGCAAAAGGTCTCTGCTTCAACTGTGATGAAATTTTCACACGAGGGTATGTTTGCAAACCAGTCCTTTTTCAAATCAGGATAGTCAAGGATGGGTCTAATCAGGATGACAAACCAATTGAAGAGGAGGACATGCCATGAGCTGAAGCTTGAAGTGAAAGAGGGGAGTAATGATACGAGCTATGATTTAGGTGTCTTGGTTTGTTGGTTTAATTATAGGTTCTTTTTAATATTTCCTTTTAAACATTAGGATTACGGTTTGGAATTTTATGTTTTGGTTGATGATTAGGTCGATTGTACTAGGGTCTATAAAAGGACTCCTTATGCTAATGAGAATATCAAGCTTCCAACAATTAACCTAATTCTCAAAGAGAGACTTGGGTTAAAGGGAAGTTAGCTTTCAATCTCTTTGTTCTTTAGTTTAAAGAACGGGTGTGACAACTAGAGCTAAGGCTAAGGCTTTGGCTCAGAACACTTATTCTTATGATTTGTGTGACTCCAGGGAAATTTTAGGTGCATAGAATATGTGTCTGTGGTGAGAAGATTATAGCTACCTCATCAAGAGACACAAGCATTAAGATCTAGTCACTGGATCCCTCTGATCCTGGTGAAAATGTTTGTAGTCTGACTCTTTTTGGGAAGACTCCACTTGCCTGGAGTCCCCCAAACGCTTGGTACTTTCAAAGAAGACTCATATTTGCAAGCTTGGATTGTTTTGTCCTTGTGTGGGACTTGGTGGATGGAAGTAAACTTCATACTTTGATAGGTCATCAAAAAGAAGTCACCGGCATTGCTCTTGATGGGGAAGACATTGTTTCATCTTCCTTTAATGGGTAAGTCGTCAGTTTTCTTTCTGCCTACTCATTCACGTTTCTTAGCATGTGGCTGTAGATTTATTGTGGTGGTGTATTGTACTTATTTGCTGAAAAGGTAATATATGATTTTCTGTGTAATTTTCACTGAAATTGTGTGTGCTCTTCTTTATCTCAATGGAAAAGACCTTGATGTGCTGCCAAAATGTGATACTTTGCTTTTAATGGTATATAGCATGAAATATACAGCAAGGGTTTTCCAAATTTAGAAGGATCTTTTCCCATAGGTTATGAAACTTACACAATTCACACTATCTCGCGAGAGCACTGCTTAGAAGAGATGAGGAAGTCCCCAATGGTCCAAACTACACTCATCAAACAACTTAACTGCATCATTGGTGGTTGGGAACAAAAATCTTCTCCATCAAAGAATTGGGTTCAACTAATTAAGACTGAAATTAGTTGTTTTCCTCTAGAAGGATATAAATGTAATTAGTATAGTTAACAATTCATGTAACAGAGTTCCCCTCATGTAACTATATATATGTACAGCCTACACTAATAATAATTATCACCTTCAATATCTATATGGTATCAGAGCCTTCGATTCTTAACATAAAACAAACAATTTTTTTTTCCCTTTTGCACCTCCACGACAATATCCCGTCACAACTAATGAGACGCCTCCTGTCACTGATCCCATCGTCACTCATATACGTGTTCCTCTCCCTACTCGTGCAAATGGACCCCCGCACACGGATTCTCACCTGAACAACATGCCACCACCGTCCACTCCACCTTCCCCATAAGCACAGGTATCGTCTTCTACGTCTCAATCTTCTTCTCCTTCAATCTCGGAGCCTACTGCTCCTCGTATACATGAGTCGTCACCCCCGACTCAGCCTAACCCAACTTCTACTGAGACTACTGCTCCACTTGAAAATTAGTTGCAATCCACAACTCAGCCTGAGTCACATGAAAAAAACCCCACCTCCAACCAAACCGTGTCTATGAACCCAATCGCGAGTCCTACCCAAAATGTCCCTACCTCTTCTCAACCACAAATATCCAATGCACCACAAAATACTCACAAAATGCAAACTCGAGCCAAAAATAATATAACCAAACCAAAACAAAAGCTCAGTCTTGTTGTCGCAAGTTCGACGGCCAGAATCAAGGAGCCAACAACGATTGCTCAAGCTCTAAAAGATGAACTTTGGCGACGTGCATGTTCATCTGAATTTAATGCTCAAACGACTAATCGCACATGGGATCTTGTACTTCTTAATCCGTCACAAAACATAGTTGGGTGTCGCTGGATTTTTACAACCAAATATCCCCCCACTGGCTGCATTGATCGCTACAAGGCTCGTTTAGTTGCAAAACGGTTCCATCAACAGTATGGTGTTGACTATGCTGAAACATTCAGCCCAGTTATTAAGTCCATTACTATTCGTCTTGTCCTCGAGGTTGCTGTCACTAACTCTTGTCCGACAAAACAACTTGATGTTAACAATGCTTTTCTCCAAGGTGACCTCGATGATGATGTATATATGTCTCAACCTCCTGGCTTTGTTAATAATGATAATCCCTCCTATGTTTGTCGCTTACGCAAGCCGATTTATGGTCTCAAACAAGCACCCCGGGCTTGGTACAACTCGCTGAAACAATTTCTCCTTCAAAGTGGCTTTAGAAACTCTTTTGTAGATGCTTCCCTTTTTGTTCATAACTCCAAAGCTGCTCTCACCTACGTTCTTGTATACGTCGACTACATTATTGTTACTAGAAACAATCCCGCAATGGTCGCTGAGGTCCTTGGTTTGTTTGCTGATCGGCTCTCAATCATAGATCCTACTGATCTTCATTATTTCCTTGGTATAGAGGTAACACGCTCTCCTACAAACCTTCATATGATGCAGCGTAAATATATCTTGGATCTTCTCGCCAAGAACAATATGTCTAATGCAAATCCTATCGTGACACCGCTTCCTGACTCTCCGCGTCTCACAATCTATACGGGCACACCCTTGTCTGATCCGACTCAATATCGCTCTGTTGTGGATAGTCTTTAGTACCTAGCCTTTACGCGTCTGGATATCACTTATGCATTTAACCGCCTCGCACAGTTTATGCATCGACCAACGGATATCCACTGGCAAGCGGTCAAATGTGTGTTAAGGTATCTTACAGGCACTGCTGATCATGCCATCACCATTCATGCCTCCTCACCTCTTATACTACACGCATTCTCTGATGCTGATTGGGCAGGGGACACCGACGACTGCGTTCTACTAACGGATATATCATTATCTTGGCCTCCTAACTGCTCTCATGGTCTTCTAAGAAACAGCGTGGGGTCTCTCGCTCCTCCACTGAATCTGAATATCGGATCATGGCCGAGATTGCATCTGAGGTACGCTGGTTATGCTCTCTCTCGACGGAATTACATATCACTCTTCCCACGGCTCCAATAATATATTGTGACAACATTGGTGCGACTTACTTGTGTGCCAACCCAGTTTTACACTCACGTATGAAGCATATAACAACCAACTACCACTTCATCCGCCATCAAATACAAGAAGGAATGCTCCGTGTCTCACATGTCTCAACACATGATCAACTCGCTGATACGTTTACCAAACCTCTTCCGCGTAGAAAGTTTCGTGTTGCCAGTTCCAACTTAAAGGGACGTATAAGGATATAAATGTAATTAGTATAGTTAAGATATAAATGTAATTAGTATAGTTAACTATTCCTGTAACCTAGTTTCCCTCATGTACCTATATATATGTACAGCTTACACTAATAATAATTATCACCTTCAATATCTATAGCCTCTATGGTTTGATACTAGAATTTAAGTCTTGGGGTTATTTGTGTTTTATAAAAAACAATTATATGTTATATTTTTGGAAGCAGGTTACATATTGTAATGTAAAGAGAATTTAGTTAAAATAACCAAAAAAATAATATTTAATTCACTTCATAACAATACTAACCAAAAATATTATATTCTCTGTATTTTATATAATAATCACAAAACTAAGGGATTTTTGCCAAATATGCCACATTTTTTAAAAAATTTTTTGGGGAATGCTATATTTGTTTTATCTTTCTAAAAATGCCACATTTTAACTGTTCACATGTGATTAAAAGATAAAAATACCCTTTTATGAAAGAGAGTGATCGTCGTGGACAAGATATGATGGACAAGTTATTAGTGTAAGTCATAGACTTGTCCACGAATTTTATTTTTATAACTTGTTTACAAGAATTATATTAACGAAGTTGTCCAGTAATTTAAATTAGTTATCCATATTATTTTTTTGTATGAATGTTAAAATATATTCACCAAAAAAACTGTTATACAGAGTTCTTCAGAGTGGTTGTTGTTGGACTTAAACAAAATACATTAACAGAGATTGAAAGAGATTTAATTGAGCAGATCAGGTGGGACGGGTGTGAAACCAAAGCTGCAAACCACTCTCGTATCCGGTAGAGGCCGTCAACGTGAGTAGCCGATTGCGGACCATTCTGTCAATGAAACGATAATAAGTTATCCATATTATTAAAGATAAGTTGTCTATGAAAGATAATTAAACTAAAAAAAGTAAAGTTGTCGAGACGGTGGACCAAAAGAAAATGTCAGAGGATGATGAACTAAAAGAGTATGATGGACCAAAAGAGGATGATGTGGATGAGGGTGGACCAAAAGATGATGTGGAAGATTGGGTTTCTCACCGGCATCCTTCTCCATATCATCTTGTCAATCATCCACATCTTGTTCATCATTCACATTTTGTCCATCTTTTACATCTTGTTTATCATCCACATAGTGTTCATCATTCGCATCTTGTCTATCATCCACATATTGTCTATCATCCGCATATTTTCGATCATCGACATCTTGTCGATCATCGACATCTTGTCCATCATCGACATCTTGTCCATCATCTTCATTTTGTCTATCATCCGCATCTTGTCCATCATCCGTATATTGTCCATCATATGTATCTTGTCTATCAACAACATAGTATTTATCGAGGGGCATTTATGTCTTTTTAAATAGAGGTTGTGGCATTATAGAAAAGAAAAAGAAAAAGTGGCTTGACTAAAGTTTTTTTACTGTTCATGGCATTTTTATTAATTAACTCCAAAAATAATCATCTTGCATATCAACCATAACCTCACTTCTTTCGGCCAAGTCACCTGCAGCCACCTCCAGCCACCATGCTTCCAGCAACCGTTCCGGCCGACATCTTTGATCCCACGTTTTTCGGCAACCTCTCCGACCACCGCGTTTCCCAGAAACCACCTTCTCCACCGGCAACTGCTCCAACCACCACCACTTCCGGGAACCACTCCGGTCACCGTCTTTGATCACCACCTCCTCCGGCCGTCGGCCATCACCACCACTAACCATCATATCATCAAACACTAAAATGATAATTCTTTTATACCTCATCCTATTTTCCTAATTTTTTGAAATAATTCTTTAAATTACATTTTTTAATTTGGTTATTGAGCAAATTGGCCCTAACGTAAAACAAAGGTATTTTTGGTTAAATAAAATTTTACCAAAATTTGGTTTACCCTCCCACATGCCCAAATCTCCTCCTCCGCCATGGCTGTGAACTTATGAGGAGAGTTGATGAGCTAAAAAGAGCACAGCCATGGCTACGACTTCACCCAACAAACTCTCACTCTTCCCTCTACTATCCCTTCTCTGTTTTATCTCCATTTTCTTCCTCCTCTCTCTATCCCGTCGCGCTTCTCTCTCCTCTCCCAACACTCACCGCTCCGCCACCGTCTTCACCCCGAGATCCGACGACGCTTCCCGCACTGTTGCCTCCTCCACTTGCGACTTATCCGACGGCTCATGGATCTACGATTCCAACTTCAGATCCGCTAGGTACGATAGTAGTTGTAAAGAGATCTTCAAAGGATGGAACTGCGTTCGTAACAACAAAACCAATGGCCTTGAGATCTCTAAGTGGCGATGGAAGCCTAAGGACTGTGATCTTCCTTCGTTTGATCCACTCGAGTTTCTTGAAACTCATCGAAATACCAACATTGGTACGCTTTGTTCTCGAATCTGATCTTTTGTTGTTTGGCATTGGAGTAATCAGAAGCTATGGTTTCCAATTACTATTGAACTTGTTAGATTTTACACTGACTCTGCTGAGTCCTGTATCTGAACTTGATAGGTGTGAGTTCTCTATACATCTTAAGATTTTGTTTTTTGAACAGTGCAGGATTTGTGGGTGATTCCTTGAATAGGAACATGTTTGTATCACTTTTTTGTATGTTGAAGAGTGCGACGGGTGAACTGAAGAAGTGGCGACCAGTGGGTGCAGATCGTGGATTCACATTTTTGCAGTATAATCTGACCATTGCGTATCATCGAACAAATCTCTTGGCACGTTATGGTAGGTAAGCTAAGTTCTCTTTGGTGTTCCTATATCTTTTGTTTGAGAAAGTGATAATTAGATAATATTGTAGTGTATAATCTGAATTGTGTTTTATGATTGTTTACTCTGTTCTGCTTCCTCCCAAAGATACGTATATGTTGAGTAATATTCATAGGATCATGTTCTTGTAGCTTCTCTGGCTTTTACATCTTGCTATTTGTTCTATCTTTTAACAGTATTCTCCATCAGTAAGTCCTTTTTTGCATGCTTATCTGTGTCTTTCTCAACTCTGTAGGAATACCATGGTTTTATATGGTTTTCAAACTGATCAGACAAATTTTTTTCTCGCTGTTGGTTCAGGTGGTCAGCTAATGCTAATGGTGGTGAGTTAGAATCACTTGGATTTATGGAGGGGTATAGAATTGATGTTGATATTCCAGACAGCTCATGGATAAAGGCTTCAAGCTTCCATGACATTCTCATTTTGAACACTGGGCACTGGTAAAATACCCTTTTCTGTTTCTTGTCTGATGTAAATGAAACTATTTTGAACTAGTTAAATACTTTATCATCTGATTTAGCCCAACTCTAGATCGATGCCATATGACCATAGTCACTAAGTTTGTTAACTACTGGTTCATGTTTTCTGTATTTAGAGATATTAAGGTTCACATATTGTAGAGGAAACTGGGAAATTCTCAAGTTTTAAACTACTTTCTGTTCCAGTTGATTCACTGCTCTCTAAGTTTAAACATACATATATATGACTCTGTCACGATTCATGAAAAGGAACTCCTTCAACGTGCCAAAATATTTGCAGTATTTCTTTCTCGTGTTGATCACTGCATTCTATTTCACGAGTGAAAGTTAGTCTTGTTTTATCAGATAAATGATACCTTGGTTTGTCATCTTTCAGTTAAACAAAAATTTGTTATGTCAACTTGTGATGTTGATAACCTTTTGTTGTCCGTTTTATGTAAGGTGGTGGGCGCCATCAAAATTTGATCCTTCAAAATCTCCTATGCTTTTCTTTGAAGGCGGCCGGCCAATACTTCCACCTATAAATCCTGCCGCTGGCCTGGATAGGGTTCTAAACCATATGGTATGCTGTTCTGGATTTCTTTGTTTTCCTGTGTTATTATTGTAAGGCAACTTGAGATACTGTCATTGACAACCCTACTAGATTATATGTTTACAAAAATGAACATGTGCGATGACATTTGTGGGCTAGTATTGTGTGACTTTGTAGCGTTTCGTGTTGAAGAATCAGTCTTTGAGCCAGCACCCAACTGTACGATATCATAAACTAGTGGTAGTGAAATTGTGATCCTCATACGACGTGCTGCCATTGTAATAGGTAAATTTTGTGGAGAAAACAAAGCGACCTGGAGGAATCATATTCTTCCAGACACAATCACCTAGGCACTTTGAAGGAGGTGACTGGGATCAAGGTGGTACTTGTCAACGACTGCAACCTTTGTCACCTGGAAAAGTAAGTCAGTTTCTGTCAATTTAGTGGCTGAACTAATAGTTAATTATGTTATAAATGACATACTCATACCGAGTCACTCATGAAAGCTACATGAAATCATTAGTTTGGTCTGGCCAGTATGGGTACTTCCAAGTTCGAACCAGTGATCACATGAGATAATGGGACTGGTAATAGGCAATAGACAGGGTAATAAAAAAACATGATAGGTAGATAATGGGTAGAGGAGCTGAGAGATTTGAAATTGTTAGGAGACGCTTATAATCTGTCTTCATATCTTAATGGTAGGTTGAAGAATTGTTCTCGGTGAGAAACAACGGGACAAATGTAGAGGTTCGTCTGGTGAATCAACACCTCTTTAACTCTTTTAAGAGTAGAAGCAACTTCCACGTTTTGGACATAACTCGAATGAGTGAGTACAGAGCCGATGCTCATCCGGCAGCAGCTGGTGGTAAGAATCACGATGATTGCATGCATTGGTGCCTTCCGGGCATCACTGACACTTGGAATGATTTATTCGTCGCAACTCTCTATACGATCAAAGCTTAGTAATCAAAATAACATGTTTTGATTTGTTGGGTCTAGCGGCATTGTCATACTCTTGTAAATTTTGATGTTGTCTTCTGCATTTTTTTTTTAGTTGTTTTTTGGCCTACAATTAACAAAAATTTATGGGCTCAAAAATGTTTCTTAGGTTTGTAATAAACATGCCATATCTTGTTGCATCTCAGCGTAACCGGAAAAACAATGACTACTCACGCAACTCCTCCCAAAAACCCGGTAGCAATCGAAGACCTTGAGAGACAGAACCAAAAAACATTTGGTTGCATCTCAGCGTAAGCAAGATTTGATCTGAACGATCCGGTGGCAATCGATGTACCTCCATACGTACTTCTTCAGCCTTCAAAACAACAACAAATTAAAAAAACAATAATTAATCACAAAACAACAACCTAAAAGAACCAAAGGTGATAAAAATTGAAATAGATCACATAACTCTTGACCTAATCTGATCGATCAAATTCGAGACTGAAAAGAGTTAACTCAGAAACTAACCTTGTTTCGGAAATCAACTTGAGCAAAACTAGCCTTGAAGAAGTTCTGGAAAAGATCTTCCCAGTCGGGGTTACACGAAAGTGATTGCTCCATCCACACTCCATTAACCGCCGCGATATTATGCCCGCCTCTTTCACTTCCGTCTACATCACTAAAATCTTCCATTCTAAACACTCTTTCAACTATGTTGTTCTTATTCTCTCTGTTTCACTCTGTTCTGTGTTTTCTCCGTGTGATTTGCTTGACTATACTTCACATCTTATCATGAATAACTCTAAACCCATTGTTACACCAGTTGTTCTTAAAGGCACAAACTACTTGCTGTGGACAAGAACCACAAGAACTGCCCTTGGAGGTCGAGGACTGTGGAGCCACGTTGAAGTGGACTATGTACCAAAAGAAACTTGGAAGGAAGAGAAGGATACTACTGAGGCGAGAGAAGAAGAGACAGAATGAGAGGCAAAATGGTTTCAAGAAGATCAAGTTGTTCTCTCTGTTCTCCAAAACTCGTTGGATGCCCCGATTCTTGAAGCCTACTCCTACTGCGAGACAGCCAAAGAACTCTGGGAGATACTCAAAAATGTGTATGGTAATGTCTCTAACCTGACACGAGTATTTGAAGTGAAGAGAGCCATTAACAACCTCAGTCAAGAAAACTTGGAATTTACTAAACTTCTTGGCAAGTTTCGAGCACTATGGTCAGGACTCGAAGCTTTGCGACCAAGTACTCAAGATCGGTAACACTTAATGAAAGAAAAGAGCAGGATAAAATATTTGGTCTTCTCCTTACCTTGAATCCAGCTTTCGATGATCTCCTGAAGCACATCCTACGTGCATACAAGCTTCCCAACTTTGAAGAAGTTTGTTCGCAGATTCAAAAAGAACAAGGATCTCTTGATCTTTTTAGTGGAAATGGCGAACTTGTCACGGCGAACAGGGGTGTGTACAAACAAGAAGATAGACGAGTATGGATATGTGATCACTGCAAGAAAAGGGGCCACATGAAGGACAAATTCTGGATCCTTCACCCTCATCTCAAGCCAGCCAAGTTTAAAGCCAACCTCTCTAAGGAAGCGACAGGAGAGAAAGCAACTGCTTCATCGAAACAAGCAGAGGAGGCAGCTATGACAACATCATATGCAGAGGTGGTAAGGAAGTCTGACCTGGAAGCACTCATCCGATCCATCGTCTCACTAAAAGACTCTGGTAAAACCTTCTTTGCTTCAAAACCAAGTAGTTCAATTGTTGTTGACTCCGGTGCTTCTCATCATATGATAAGTAACCCAAGTCTGATAAACAACATAAAACCGGCCTTAGGAAATGTTATCATTGATAATGGAGATCAAATACCATTTAAGGGAGTAGGGGATTTGAAACTGTTTGACAAAACCTCAAAAACTTTCTTTATGCCTACCTTTACATCTAATCTTTTATCAGTTAAAAGAGCTACAAATGATTTGAACTGCTACACCATCTTTGGTCCTAATAGTGTTCATTTTCAGGATATTGAGACTGGAAAGATTCTTGGAGAAGGGAATGCTAATGGAGATCTCTATGTCTTAGAGAACACTTCACCAAGTCCTTCTTTTTTGTTTAAGTCTTGTTTTGCGTCTAGTTTAAATGCAGTATGGCATGCTAGATTAGGCCATCCTCACTCTCGTGCACTTAGCTTAATGTTGCATAATGTTTCATTTGACAATTCAAGTTGTGAGTTTTGTATTCTTGGAAAACATTGCAAGTCTATTTTCCCTTCATCAACTACTATTTATGAGCATTGTTTTGACTTAGTACATTCAGATGTTTGAACATCACCATGCCTATCTAGAGACAATAACAAGTATTTTGTGACATTCATTAATGAAAAATAAAAATATACTTGGATTACCTTGTTACCTTCTAAGGATAGAGTATATGATGCCTTTGTTAACTTTCAAAACTATGTTGCTAACCACTTCAATGCCAAAATAAAAGTTCTAAGATCTGATAATGGAGGAAATTATACAGGTCATAAGATCAAGGAATACTTAGCCAAACATGGCATCCTACACCTAACTAGTTGCCCATATACACCCCAACAGAATGGTGTAGCAGAGAGAAAGAATCGCACCTCATGGAGGTGGCAAGATCGATGATGTTTCATACTAATGTCACCAAGAAATTATGGGGTGATGCCGTGATGACTGCGTGTTATCTCATCAACAGAACCCCGACAAAGATTCTTGATGATCGGTCTCCATTTGAGGTACTGAACAAAATCAAGCCATCTTTAGATCACTTACATGTGTTTGGTTGTGTTTGTTTTGTCTTAGTACCTGAAGAACAGAGGAACAAGCTCGATCCTAAAAGCACTAAATGCATATTTATCGGCTACTCAACAACGCATAAAGGCTATAAATGCTATGATCCTTCCATGAGTTGAATGCTTATCTCTCGAGATGTAAAATTCATCGAAGATGCAGGTTACTTTGACAAGAAAGATTGGAACAGTTTGAAGGACCTGTCTCATTCTCCGAATGACGGGGCAGCAAGTTTGAAGTTTCTTCTTGATCATCCTGGACATTCTTCACATAAGACAACTGATCATCGAGAACAACGGCAGAGTATCTCTTCTTTTTCTGGTGCTCCACCTACTTCTTCACCTGAGCAGGATATTCAACAAATTCCCATAGGGGATACGACGAATCAAGAAGACTCTCATGAAGTAGGGGAAGATGACTTGTCCAGCAGAGACACCGTTAATGATGATCATGAGATGTCTCAAGCAGAGGAAGGATCTACTCATCCGACTCTCCGGAGGAGTGAGAGAATTAAACCTCATCCATCTACTTGGCGAGACAAGAGCTTTTACTATAGTAATCAGGCTATTGCTCATCTTATTCAAGCGGTCTATTCATTTGAGCTACTACCTGCAGAACACCAAGCTTTCTTCAGCAAAATTGAGGATCATTGGATCCCTCAAACCTACGATGAGGCTAAAGATCATGATGAGTGGTTAGGAGCGGTTCAAGATGAGACAGGAGCTATGATTAAGAACCACACTTGGGACGAGGCTGATCTACCTAAAGGCAAAAAGGCAGTTAGCTCCAAGTGGGTCTTCACCATCAAGTACCTGAGAAATGGAGACATTGAATGCTACAAAGCTCATCTTGTAGCCCTTGGATTCACTCAGACATATGGGACAGACTACAAGGAGACATTCACACCGGTGGCAAAGCTACATACGGTTCGTGTGGTACTCTCTCTGGCGACCAACCTATCATGGGAGCTCTGGCAGATGGACGTTAAGAACGCCTTTCTTCAGGGCAAACTTGAGGATGCAGTCTACATGACACCACCGCCTGGTCTTGAAGACATTGTCTCTCCGGGAAAGGTTCTCAGACTGCGTAAGGCGATATATGGTCTTAAGCAGTCCCCACGAGCTTGGTATCACAAACTCAATTCTACACTCAAGGACCGTGGATTCCGACGCTCTGAGGCTGATCACACCCTATTTACACTGTAGAGTAATCGTGGCATCATCGTGGTCCTTATATATGTCGATGATATCATCGTTTCTGGTGACAACAAGGACGATATTCATGAAACTAAGCTATTTCTTAAATCTGTTTTTTGATATTAAAGATCTTGGCAAGATGAAATACTTTCTTGGAATCGAAATCTGTAGTTCTCCAGAAGGTTTATTTTTATCACAACGAAAGTATACTCTCGATCTTTTAGCTGAAACATGACGACTTGGTGCTAAACTAGCTCCCACACCGATTGATGAAGGGTACGAGCTCAAGCGAAAGGGGGATAAGGTGCCACAAGGACAACCGCTTGATCCGATTCATGAACCATATAAGGATGTCACAAGATATCGGCGACTGGTCGGTAAGCTAATTTATCTTACTATAACACGACCTGATCTCTGTTATGTTGTAAATCAGGTCAGTCAGCTCATGAAAGCTCCAACCAAGTTCACTGGAGTATGGTGGAAAGAATTCTCAGCAATCTCAAGGGAAGTCCATGCCAAGGAATTTGGATGGGAAAGAACTCAAGCACAGAGATAGTGGGCTACTATGATGCGGATTATGCAGGAGACACGATGGACATGAGATCAACTACTGGATATTGCACATTTATTGGAGGTAACTTAGTTATATGGAAATCAAAGAAACATAAGGTGGTCTCATGTTCGAGTGCGGCAGCGGAATACAGAGCTATGAGGAAGATAACAAATGAGCTGACATGGCTAAAGGCGCTTCTCAAGGACCTAGGAATTGAATCAAAGCAACCGATCATCATGCATTGTGATAATGAAACAGCAATTCACATAGCCACAAATTCAGTATTTCATGAGAGGACCAAACACATTGAAGTGGATTGTCATAAGGTTCGAGAAAAGATTGAGGAAGGGGTAACTCTACCATGCTACACTCCAAGTGAAGATCAGTTGGCGGATATCTTCACCAAAGCTACATGTCCGAAGGTTTGTGAACATATTTACAGCAAACTCGGGCTTGTAGACCTTACACGCCCTTGATCGACTTCTCAAATCCGTGGACATCACACTCTTTTTCCCTCAACATAGTTTTGTCCCACGAGGTTTTCTATGTTGAGATTTTTAACGAGGTGATGCTTCACGGGTTCCAAGCTTAGCCATTGCATTCGGCTAAGCTTGAGGGGGAGTATTTATCAAGTTCTACTGAGAAGACTCGACCGTACAGCATCACAATAAGGCCTGAGTCGTTATCAAAGATATCAGAACATGAGAAGAGAGGAAGTCGGTCCAACAAGCCCACAAGTGTTCTAGAATGCTCCAATCTAACCGTTGAGGAATTGAGAGTCACATGTGTGCATATGCAAGTTGACTTTGGAGATGTCACTATAAATATTTTGGGAAACTACTCTCTCTATCTTTCTGCAAATGTCTCTATCTTATGTTTCTATTTGTGTAAAGGAGTTTCCCTAGCTAGCTCTCCTATTTAAGGTTGTAGTCACATGTAGGAACAGATTATTCTGGTTGAATTGATTCTATTCTCTTTGCTAAACACAAATCCTCTTTATTTTACTTTACTTCCACTAATTCTAACAGGAATGAGCGGTTTGATTACATGCATGATTTCTCTAATAAAAGCTCATTCAATTTTCAGAAAAGAAATGGTTAAAATATTAAATTATTCTCGTACGATCGAGATTGTGTATACCCCAAGTCAAGTTAGGTGAGTAAGAGTTTATGGTTAGAAAGGCTGTTGGTTGGATGATACTATGGTAAGATATACAACTTATGGGCTTAATTGTTTGAGAACGGACAATCGACGTACTATTTCCCCCTCGGAACTATCATATCGTGCCAGTTTCCCATCGATCTTTGCCTTCTTACTAGTTCTCCTTCGGACTTATATCCTCCAACTATTTCCCCCCGAATCCATACTTCTCCGCCAATTTCCCCATCGAACTGGGTTTATACGGTTTTGAGTCTAAACCCAATAAAAACCGATGTTAAACCGGTTCCTCTACTGTGGACTCCCCATTGTAGTCTTCCTCTGCAAATTTCTTGAGATCTCTACACATACTTTATCAACCATAGCGAGAAAATCCCTAACAATAACAAACAAATGAAGTGGATTCTTTCCTTTCACAAGCTCATCACGAGTCATACCTAAGGATTTGAGCATGATCGCTGTGTTCAGAGATTTTCTCGGGTCGAGTATAAAAATCTGAGTTGGTAAGGCTGAGTTAGGTTTCTTATCGCCGCCATGGTCTGGAGATTTGTTCACCGCCACGTAGCCGAAGAGAGCCTCCATTAAATCACCATCGAAACTGAGAAAGGAGAAACCAAATTTGTAAAGTTTGGATTTTTATTGAATAAACCCTAAAATTGAAAGAAAGATCTAAAAAGTGTACCTGAAAGAGCCACGATCGATTTTGTCCCAAACCATGGAATGATCAGAGTCAGGGTTGACTTTATCCCAATGTAAAGGCTTGAGCTTTACCTGACCATTTGAACCTTCCCCTGAAGATGATGATCCTCTAGGAGCCGGCGGTGGTTTTGAAACTGAAGAAGACAAAGCCGCAGTCTTTTTCAACGGCGGAGGTGGCGGTGGAGATGGACCACTCTTAGGCTTAGGAGGAGGAGGATGAGGTATTGCACTCTGCTTCACCGGAATTGGTGGTGGCGGTGGTGACGGATCTGATTTGGTCATTTTAAAAGACTCAGTCTTAACATGAGGAGGAGGAGGATGAGTGGTGGTTGTGTTGTTCTTGTAATTATCTTGTGAACTACACTTTGAGAAGTCGATGATCTTCCTCTGAGAAGAGGAACCTCCTATTTCTTCTTGTTGTTTAAATAAATCACAGGGATTCCAACGGTGTTCGCCGGCTCAACCATGGTTTCAGGAGATGAGATGAGATCGGATCGCGTCGGTTAGGTTAAAGATAGGTTTAGTTATGTAATCGGGTTGTAATCGGTTAGTAATCCGGTTTAATAGGGTTTAATTTGGTTAATAAGATTTGTGGTTGGTTAATCGAAACAGTAAACCGTTATAATTAAAATGATGGAAAATTAGATGAGAAGTTTAAGTTTGATGGGGAAATAGGCGGAGAAGTATGGATTCGGAGGGAAATAAGCGAAGGATATAAGTCCGAAGGAGAACTAGTAAGAAGGCAAAGATCGTTGGGAAACTGGAACGATACGATAATTCTGAGGGGGAAATAGTACGTCGGTCCGAGAATGGGAGTACGAAATAGAAAAGTATTTTACTCTCTATTGGATAGTGATCGCTAACGACGCTCTCTTCTGTATTATATGAACGAAACGCACGACTTTTATTAATTAAAAATTTGGTGTTTTACAATACAACTAACAGCTCTTTTATCGACGTGAAAACCACATGACGAAACAATAGGAAACGTAGGGTTTGTAACTCTTTACTTATATATTCTTGACATAAAATTACCATTGGATAAGTCATGACCTTTAATCACACATTTTAACTTAACATATATATACTTAATTATTGAATGATGACCAAACTCAATTATTTTTTTTTGAAAAAAACCAAACTCAATTATTACTAACAAGATCGTGGATTATGCAAAAGTTCTTGAAACATTGTGCCTTTGTGGTCTTCAAATCGCAGGTTGCCAGGTTCGTAATGGCGATGCAACACAAATTTGTCGGATCATTTCATTTTCCTTATTCACTATACATAGATAACTTTAAATTAAATTTTGTTCAGAAACAAATTTTACAGTTAAATATTTTTTTTTTTTTTTTGTTTGCCAATAAATATTTTTTTTAAAAAACATTTTTCTAAGGTTTGAAACTTAATTAAAAAAATAAATAAATAAATAAAAATAAAAAGATTAGTGGGCCTAAAACGAATCATATCGGCCCATTAGTGGCTGTAATACTCTAACCAAACCGTCCTTCTTCACCGACCGTTATAAAAGTAAGATAATCGCCAGACGTGACGGACACGAAATCGAAAACCTCAGATTTCTCAATCGCTGAGGCTTTTTTTTCCCCGACAACAGAGCAAAGAAACAAGAAGAAGAAGATGACGACTCGAATAACCCCTGGTGTAGGAGCTAATCTTCTCGGCCAACACGCCGCTGAGAGGAACCAAGACGCCACCGTTTACGTCGGAAACCTAAATCCTCAGGTTCTTTAACTTCGTAATAGTACTTATTATTATTTTATTTTTTTGTTAATTACCTAAAAAAAAGTAATTTTAGGGTTTATAGTGATGAAACTGATCAATTCTTTTCTTTTAATTTTAGCGAGTTTCTGAAGAATTGCTTTGGGAATTGTTCGCACAAGCCGGACCAGTTGGTAAGTTAATCATCAATATGTATATGTCTCGTTTCGTATTCTTATTTGGTAGCTAATTAATGGTTTAGGGTTTTGTTCGAATAATATGTCTGACATTAGCTCGTCTTTCTCTTTGTATTGTATCAGTTAATGTCTTTATTCCGAAAGATAAGGTGACAAATGTTCAAAGAGAATTTGGTTTCGTTCAATTCCGTAACGAGGAAGATGCTGACTATGTAAGTGTTGCTCTTTTAATTTCCCTTATGTGAAGGAGGTTTTTTGATAAGATTTCTTTGTTAATATAACAAGTTTTCAATTGTTTTTGTTTCAGGCAATTAAGGTTTTAAACATGATTAAGCTCTACGGGGAACATATAAGTGTTAAAAAGGTAACAAATTATAGTATCTTTTGTTAACTTTGATTATTTTTGTGAGTTTTGTTGATCTTAACATTTTTTGTTTCCTTGTTTTGTATTAGACATTGCAAGATAAGGAGAGTTTGGATGTTGGTGCTCACCTTTTCATTGGAAACCTTGACCCTGTAAGTATCATATAGTTATAACAAAAACACTCTCAAATTAGTATAACTTCAAAACTAGCTGACCAAGGTTTTGCTTTTTTAATGTTTTTCTTTTTTCTTTACAGGATGTGGATGAAAAGCTCTTGTATGATACTTTTAGCGCGTTTGGTTTGGTTGTTGATAGTCCTAAGGTAAAATTCTTTATTTCTTGAGATATCAGTCCATGATTCTTGATCTGATTTGTAGATAAAATAATATAATTTTCATAACCTTGTCGTTTCAGATAATGCGAGAACAGGATACCGGAAACTCACGAGGTTTCGGTTTCATCAGCTATAACTCCTTTGAGGCATCTGATGCTGCTATTGAGGTATAGTTCTCTGCTTCTTTACTAATGACTTATTATTATTTTAATGAGTCCAACACATTCCTCTGATTTTTGTTTGACTTGTTGCAGGCAATGAATGGACAATACCTGAGTAATCGTCAAATAACAGTCTCTTACGCATACAAGAAAGACACCAAAGGAGAGCGCCACGGTACTCAAGCAGGTTAGTAGACTCGTCTTTATATACCCTTTAATTGTTTTAAGTTTTAGCTTATGGATTCAGTTTCTCTAACAACGACACATTACTTTTGTGAATTGTAGAGAGGCTTTTGGCTGCTACAAATCCAAGTTCCCAAAAAAGCAGACCCCATACGCTATTCGCAAGTATCCCTCCAACGCATCTTAATGCTCCTAAAGTTAACGGCCAGCCACGTCCGTTCGCTAATGGAGGTATGCAATTGCAACCTGTCCCGATCCCGGCCCGTGGTCCACCACCACCTCCACAAGCGTATCAAACTCAGCCACCATTTTGGCCTTCTCAGCAACAACAACAAC
>NC_025699.1:21981084-21985472 GCF_000633955.1 Camelina sativa
CTCGTCTTTATATACCCTTTAATTGTTTTAAGTTTTAGCTTATGGATTCAGTTTCTCTAACAACGACACATTACTTTTGTGAATTGTAGAGAGGCTTTTGGCTGCTACAAATCCAAGTTCCCAAAAAAGCAGACCCCATACGCTATTCGCAAGTATCCCTCCAACGCATCTTAATGCTCCTAAAGTTAACGGCCAGCCACGTCCGTTCGCTAATGGAGGTATGCAACCTGTCCCGATCCCGGCCCGTGGTCCACCACCACCTCCACAAGCGTATCAAACTCAGCCACCATTTTGGCCTTCTCAGCAACAACAACAACAACACGGCTTAGTGGTTCCACCGCCCATGCAATTCCGTCCACCTCAAGGTATTCCACCACCTTCTCAGTTTCATCATCACCAACAAGGTTTCGGTGGTCCGAGGCCGCCTCCACCACCTCAAGTCATGGGAATGCACCAGCATGGGTGGCCACAGCAACACATGCATCAAGGTGGATCACCACCAGAACAACTACATATGAACCACCATCATCACATTTCTATGCCTCCACCACCACCACACCAGGATTGATGATCAATCATCATTTGAGAGTATTGGACCAAATCAACCATTTGTAAAATTAACCTATCTGCAACGCTTATAATTGAATCTGCAGATCAAAATTTAGAGTAGTGCATGATTAGCAAAATCAATTACTGCAATATGAAAGATAATAAGTCATTAGTAAGTGTTTCATCGTCTAAGATAGCGCTTAATTTATCATCAAATATTATATATGCATCATATCAGATCACTATCGTTGTTGGAAAAAAAAAGTTTAAAAAGTAATTAGTAAAAAATGAAAATCACAAAATAATTTGGAAAACTAACACTCTTAAATATACGTTTTTCTATATCTTGTAAGCTCATAATTAATTTAACTTATGCCAAACTAATTTAAAATGATAAAATAACACATTCAAAATTCTCATCAGATAAACTCATTATTATTTTATTAAATTTTCATGTATGCATTACAAATACTAAGTGATTTAAAATTTAGAAAATAAAACATTAATAATTCTGTTTTATTTTATTAATGATTTATTTGAAAGCGAAGTGACGAAAATTCATCTATGAATTCATTACTTTTCAAAAAAAATTCAGTTATCAATGTAATTCACTACATTACAATGATAAATATCAATTTTATCTAGCTATATTAACTAATATTACTATTAAAATATCTTAAATTTTTATTTTGAACTTCGACATTCATTATAATTATATTTTTTTAAAATTTATACTCGATGACTTTTTTAAAATTGTTTTGATACATATCGAAATCTAGTTATCTTTAATTTAAACAGGATTGCAACCTTAAACATCTAATTTTGCTACACAAGTTAACCATCTATTCACAATAAAAATCAGGAAATATTGAACTAGAGTTCAAAAAAATGTATATAAAAAAAACCCGATATGTACATCATATCACAATTATATTTTATTTACTTTTGAAAGTAATGAAAATTAAACAAAACATTAGTAATAGAAAAAAATGCCAAATTTCTATTTTAACCATTTAATATTAACTTATTTACTATTAAAAAAATAAGAAATAGTGAAGTGACCTTAGTGCAGTGGCCAAAGGTAAGTCCTTAATGCACAAGGCACCATCACACCCGGAATCGAGTCCCACTCTCTACAAATGTAGGGATTAGACTAATGGGCCGGCCTAGACCAGTGTTGTGGCCCAATGGTTGAAAAAAAAAAAAAAATATTGACCGTTTAATATATGGCATATGTATAGGCTACAACATTGCTTTCGTAGTTTGAAAGAATTCTTAAAAGAAAAAGAAAAAAAACGTACATGATAAATTTCAATTTCTTAGTAGATTTAATATAGAATAACACCATTCATCTTATTTGATACATCAACACCAATAACTGTTAACCACTACATATACAATCAACAAGGACCAAATGATACGGCACAGCAGAACGTCATCCATCAGGGGAAAAAACCAAAGCCATCTTGACTTGTTCACTAAAAACGACCTTGTGACCGGACCGGTAATGTGATGGTAATTTGGTTTCTTGCAGCGACTTTGGAATAATCAAATTCTACGTCTATAATAAGGTTGATTTAGCAAAATATGGCATTTCATTAAAATTAATCCAATGGTGACATTTAACTGAAAGCTCAAGACCAAAGTGAGGTTCAACATATCAATGTCGTCGCATGGAATCAAATTGCGTGCGGTACCTAAGTGATGCAGCGAAATATATATATATATATATTTTCTCGCATAACCTATATTTATTTAGGTATATTGATTATAGGCAGCAAGCCAGCAACCAAACGGTTCGTCACTAATTCATACGTAATATGTACTAATTAGGTATTGACTTGGAAAAGGTTCTCCTTTCGCTGAGAAGGACGATTGCCTATGAAATATGTAGATACAAGAAAATTCAATGAGGTAACATGGATAAAGTTACCATTATATATGTTAGTTCTACTTATTTTTTTGATTGGATTAAAAAATTTCTTATCTATCGGAAAATGGATTGGAGGAGAAATATATATATAAATAAATAAATATATATATATATATATATATATATATCTAGACATTGATAAAAGAGAAATACTTAAAAAAAAAAAAAAAAGAAATACCCTAAAATATCACTAACACATATTTTACAGACAAAACTAGCAAATAGTCCACAAATTTCTAAAAATAGCACTATTTAATTTAACACAATTCAAATATTTTAAATTATTTTTTAGAATTTTTTTAGGTTTGAGTTTTTGATTTTATATTTAGGATATAGTTTTGAGGAGGTAAATTTTAGTGTGAAGTGATTTACTTGTGATTTACGGAGTTGATTTGAATGAGAAATAAGAGTGTGAAGTGAGCTACTTGGGATGGTTTGGGAAATATCCCACATCGGAAATATGACTGATTTTCCACTCATATATATATATAGTTTCACACTCTTCTAGTTTCAAAAGTGTGTAGAAGGAAGAAGGAAGTTCCCACACGCGCGCCGAACCGAACCGAACCGGGCCGGGCGTGGACCGTGGGCCGTGGGCTCTTGGGAATTCTCGCCTCGCCGAGCATTTTTTTGGTCCGCTGTAAGCCCATTTAATTTTTTGGAAAGACTTGGCTTAAACTCCAAGTAAACTTCGGCAGTACTCCGAGAATATTCAGAGAATATTTTCTAAATATTCATGCGAGACCACCTCCTTCCACTATATATAGAGGTGCAGCCTCTCATTATTTCTCACACTCAAAAACACAAACCCTCCTTCTAATAAGTCCAGCCGCAGAGCTCTCTCTCTCCCTCTCCCTTGCTTAGTCCAAGTAAGTTATTAGTTTAGTAGTCTCGAGAGTATAATGTAGATTTGTTCGCTTGAGTTCTATTACTGGTGTGCTACTGTAATAGTTCGTGATTGGTTGTATCCTGGGATTCATATATCGTGATTGTCCGAAAGCACTTACGGCCGATTTATTGAATTAAGGAAAGAGATATCATATCTTGCCTCCGTAATTTATTTTATGCTTTATATTATACTGTTGTAATTTGTTTCTGATTTCGTTAATTTAAATATAATTCGCATCTTTTCTCAATTTGATTTTTGCGCTCCTAACAGTCTTAATTCAATAAATCCGCTTTCTGCTTATCGCTTTAAACGGATTGAGAATTTTCGAATTCTTTATTTATTTTAAAAACGATTTCAAAATCTTCTGAAAAACTGTTTTTGCTTTCATCTTTCGGTGTTTAGGCGGAAAGGTTTTGAAGAACGCTTTTCTTTAATTATTTCTTCTCTACTCTCTCTGGTTTCCACGAACGCTTTAATTGAGTGAGTTTGTGAAACAAATTTCTGCGAACGGTTGTTAAGTGAGTTTGCAAAACTAATTCAGTGTAATTACTTGAATTGTTTGATCAAAACTAATTCAGTGTAATTACTTGAATTGTTTGATTAATATATTAATCAGATCTGTTTATTGTGAAACAGAAAAATGTCTGGAGAAACCACCAACAACGTTGACGGTACTAGGGTTCCTGCAACCCCTGTTGAAACTCCTGCGGAGTTAGCTTTACGCCTTGCTAAAGAACTTGAAAACACGAAGCTTTCCGATTCGGGTATGGAAAACGTGCGCTGAAATCTGTTCGGTAATGGATCAACCCACATGGGGATACCACCTTCGGCTTCCCAAGGAATGATGCCAGATAAGTTTGATGGCAAAGCTGGGTTCAAAACGTGGCAAAACAAGATGCACTACTACTTGGCCAGCATGAACATGGAAAGGTACCTCACAGAGGATCCACCAACGCTTCCACAAGGTGACACTGACGTGTATGTGGTTGGAAGTATGGATAGTTGGGCTCAAGGAGA
>NC_025699.1:21986912-22006550 GCF_000633955.1 Camelina sativa
CAAGGGTAAAGGGATCTCTATTCCTCATAAACCGTTGAAGGTGTCATCTGGACCAAACTTCAAGAAGAGCAACCTTGAGAAGAAGTTCAAAGGAAAGTGTCATCATTGTGGAAAGATTGGACACAAGGCTGATGTTTGCAAAAGCAAAGCAAAAGATCTCAAGTTGCAGGCAAACCTAACTGAAGAATACATGGTTGCGGTGGTTACTGAATGTAACATGATGGAAGACAACCCAGTGGAGTGGTACTACGACACTGGTGCTACCACACACATATGCTCTGATAGGACCATGTTCACCACCTATGCGCAGAACAAGTCAAATGAGCAGCTTTTCATGGGCAACAAGGCGATGCCCAAGATTGAAGGTAAGGGAAAAGTGGTTCTGAAGCTAACTTCTGATCGGGAGCTCACCCTGCAGAACGTGAAGCATGTACCTGATATGCGGAAGAATCTCATCTCTGGAACAGTGCTAAGCAAGCATGGTTTTTCAATTAATTTTTAGGCTGATAAGTTAGTTCTTAAGAAAAATGGGATGTATTTGGGAAAGGGTTTTGTTAAGGGTGGACTGATCAAAATGTCTTTAACGACAGTCCATCCAAAAATTGTAGATTATGCTTCTGTTGCTGAAATGAAAGAAAACCATATTGCTTACTTGGTTGAGCCGTTTACTACTTGGCATGAACGTTTAGGACATGTCAATTACAAAACAATGCGAAAAATGCAAAACTTGAATTTGATTCCGAAATTCAAAACTGACCAAGAAAAATGTGAAGTGTGTGTACAGGCCAAACTCACTAAAACTCCCTCACCACGCGTTGAAAGAACAACCGAACTTCTAGGCTTAATTCACACAAACTTATGTGATTTAAAGTATGTGCAAACTAGAGGTGGGAAGAAATACTTTGTTACCTTCATTGATGATTGCACAAGATATTGCTATGTATATCTCTTGCATAGCAAAGATGAAGCACTGGAAAAATTCAAAGAGTTCACCGTCGAAGTAGAAAATCAGCTTCAGAAAACTATAAAAGTAGTTCGAAGTGATAGAGGAGGAGAATATAATGAGTCGTTCAATGCATTTTGCAGAGAAAAAGGCATTATAGATCAGACAACCGCTCCCTACTCGCCAGAATCTAACGGAGTAGCAGAACGAAAGAATCAAACTCTGAAAGAGATGATGAATGCGTTGTTGCAGGATTCTGGGTTAGTCCAGAACATGTGGGGGGAAACTTTGCTTATCACTAATTACATCCTCAACAGGATACCGCATAAGGTTATTGGCAAGACACCATATGAGCTTTGGAAAGGTACAATACCTTCGTACAAATACCTCAAAGTGTGGGGGTGTCTAGCAAAAGTGGTTGTACCACCTCCTAAAACGGTCACAATTGGGCCTAAGACCGTAGACTGTATCTTCATAGGATATGCACATAACAGTAGTGCATATCGATTTATGGTTCATAAATCAGATATTCCAGATATCCATATGAATACGGTTATGGAATCAAGAAATGCTTCATTTTTTTAAGACATTTTCCCTTGTAGGAAAACTCAAAAACGGACTCGTGAACAACGAGATGCAGTGACTTTGGAAGCTGGCAATACTTTGAGTACTACTTCTGTAGAAACAGAACTGGAACCTAGACGAAGCAAACGAGCTCGCAAAAGTAAATTGTTTGGTGATGATTTTCTGATGATGGCATTTCTAGTTGACAATCTACCTAGAACATACGCAGAAGCTATGTCTACACCTGATGCACCTTATTGGAAGAAAGCTGTCAAAACTGAAATAGACTCTATCATGCAACATCATACGTACGAGATGGCAGATCTACCACAAGGATTTAAGCTTTTGGGGTGTAAATGGATTTTTACGATAAAACGAAAACCCAATGGCGATATTGAGCGGTAAAAGGCTAGGATTTTAGTGCAAGGATTTCGGCAAAAAGAAGGCTTAGATTTCTTTGATACCTATTCACCGGTAACAAGACTATCTTCGATCAGGATGCTCATAGGTATTGCAGCCTTGAGAAATCTTGAATCCATCAAATGGATGTAAAACTAATTTTCTCCATGGAGATTTAGAGGAAGAAATCTACATGAAACAACCTGAGGGGTTTGTTATCACAGGACAAGAACACAAAGTGTGTAAACTTGTGAAGTCATTATATGGTCTATAACAGGCTCCTAAGCAGTGGCATGAGAAGTTTGACAGTATGATGATGTCTAATGGTTTTCGCATTAATGAATGTGATAAATGCATATACTACAAAACTACAGTCTCAGGGTATATTTTGTTATGCTTATATGTAGATGATATGCTCATCATTGGCAGCAACAAAGACATCATCACTCAAACGAAAAACATGCTCAAAAGAAATTTTGACATGAAGGACTTGGGTTTAGCAGATGTAATTTTGGGGATAAAAATCATTAGAACTGATGAGGGCCTTATCTTGTCTCAAACCCACTATGCTGAAAGTGCTTGATAGATTCAAGGATTACTCAAATAGCACTGCAAAAACTTCAGAGGATTCTCAAATTCACTTAACCAAAAATTCTGGTGAACCTGTGCAACAGGTGGAGTATACAAGAGTAATTGGCAGTCTAATGTACTTGACAAACTGTACAAGACCGGATTTAGCGCACTCTGTAAATGTACTTAGTCGCTACACAAGTAATCCAGGACATAAGCATTGGATGGCTATAACTAGAGTTTTGGTCTATCTACATTATACCAAAGATCATGGTTTGCACTATGGTAGAGAACCCGGAGTTTTGGAAGGTTACAATGATGCCAACTGGATCGCAAACTCGAGAAACTCAAAATCCACAAGTGGATACGTTTTTACACTTGGAGGTGCAGTAGTGTCTTGGAAGTCTTCCAAACAAACTCTGGCAGCTAAATCAACTATGGAATCTGAATTCATAGCTTTGGAGATAGCTATGTCGGAAGCTGAATCACTTCGTAATTTCTTGGAAGACATCCCAATGTGGGGGAACCATGTGCCTGCAATACGTGTACACTGTGATAGCGAATCGGCTTTGGGCAGGGCAAGGAATACCCATTATAATGGCAAATCTCGTCACATCAGACGGAGACATAAAACTGTTAGACAACTTATCTCAACTGGTGTAGTTACGATTGATTACATCCATACGAAAGAAAACCTAGCGGATCCATTTACAAAAGGTTTGGCGCGAGATCAAGTTATAAAATCATCAAGAGGAATGGGTTTAAAGCCTACGACTTAAGAGAAGGTTTGATGGTAACCCCACCTACTCAGATTGGAGACCCCATGACCTAGGTTCAAAGGGAAAACTAAATCAAGCTGAATCTGCTACAAGCACTAAGAGACTTTTGTCTTTTCCCAGTTCCTAGAATGATGTAAAGTGCTTCCTATATGTTAGAGGTTAAGCATATGATTTTAATGATTTGAAATGTAGCTTTGTAAAATATTTGAAATAATTACAGGATATTTCTTTAAATACAAGCAGCTATTAAAATCACCTTGTGAGTGTGAAATGGGCCGTTTCTAGGAGAATATATGAGGCTATACTCTCCAAGTTCACTCATGATCAACCAGGCATGTTCAAGACCACAATGAACACAATGGAGAACCTCGTTCTACGAGAAAACTAAGCTGTGTTATGCCTGCTGTCTAAGTTTGCATACAAATCCGGATGGTTCAAGACATCATGTTCACTATCTGGCCGAGTAAACTCGACAGGTATAACAATAAGTCGGTTCAAGGTTGAAAAACGCCACCAACTCAGATACAATTAGTTTTCGCATATACTCTCGAAAGTCTGTCTAGTCTAGCTAGTAGTGTCAGTCTATAGGTTTAGTCCTTTAGTCATGTGTTTAGACTTATTTCTATTCATGTGGGAGATTGTTGGAACTGCAATTTTCTGGAAAATTGCAGGTTTTGAGACAATGACTTTCCGGCGACTTTCCGGCCAAATTCTGGCCAAATGGCTGCTCGGAATTGTCGGGTCGATAGTGCAATGGAAAGCTGGTAACGAGTACTACAAGATGCTATACTCATACGTCCAAAACGGAGTTGATTTGAATGAGAAATAACAGTGTGAAGTGAGCTACTTGGGATAGTTTAGGAAATATCCTACATCGGAAATATGACTGATTTTTCACACATATATATATATATATATATATATATATAGTTTCACACTCTTCTAGTTTCAAAAGTGTGTAGAAGGAAGAAGGAAGTTCCCACACGCGCGCCGAACCGAACCGAACCGGGCCGGGCGTGGGCCGTGGGCTCTTGGGAATTCTCGCCACGCCGAGCATTTTTTTAGTCCGCTGTAGCCCATTTAATTTTTTTGGAAAGACTTGGCTTAAACTCCAAGTAAACTTGGGCAGTACTCCGAAAATATTCAGAGAATATTTTCTGAATATTCATGCGAGACCACCTCCTTCCACTATATATAGAGGTGCAGCCTCTCATTATTTCTCACACTCAAAAACACAAACCCTCTTTCTAATAATTCCAGCCGCAGAGCTCTCTCTCTCTCCCTCTCCCTTGCTTAGTCCAAGTAAGTTATTAGTTTAGTAGTCTCGAGAGTATAACGTAGATTTGTTCGCTTGAGTTCTATTACTGGTGTGCTACTGTAATAGTTCGTGATCGGTTGTATCCTGGGATTCATATATCGTGATTGTCCGAAAGCACTTACGGCCGATTTATTGAATTAAGGAAAGAGATATCATATCTTGCCTCCGTAATTTATTTTATGCTTTATATTATGCTGTTCTAATTCGTTTCTGATTTCGTTAATTTAAATATAATTCGCATTTTTCTCAATTCGATTTTTGCACTCCTAACAGTTACAACAACACCAATTACTGGTAACCAGAGTAGCAACAAGAACCAATTCAGATTGATATAGCATGGGACTAAGCACATGCGGGACAACGTAATCAATCATATCAATGACAAAAGCCATCTTGACTTGTTTTCTAAAAACGACCTTGTGACCGGGTAATGTCATAGTAATTTTGTTTCTTGCACCGACTTTAGAATAATCAAAGTCCTTGAATAAGGTTGATTTAATTAGGAAAATATGACACTTCACTAAATATAATCGAATGGTGCTCGTGATAACTACGATGAGGACTCCAGGTTGTGATATCGTTCAATCTGTGGAATTCACGCAAATATCCTTCCTTGACAGTTTGGATTCGGTGTTTCTCTCTGCGGCTTAGCCATGAGCGCTCTCTTGTTCTCCTTTTCAGTTTTGAGTTATGTCGTTGTTGTTGTTAAATTTGTTTCAGACTGCGGATGGGGGATTAGTGTGATGTTTCGGTAAAGTTTTCAGATGAATGAATAGAGGCAACACTTAGTTCTAACTGGCTTCGCTTTCCTGTGGGAGATGGTTCTTGTCGAACCATTGTTTAAAAAAATGGGGAATAGCAATTTTAAAGTTAGTGTATGATAACAATGTGCTTTCTTTGCTCAAGTACTACAGAAACGGTCAATTTGAGTTTATATTAGTATATTAAAGAGAGAGATCATTTATCACTAAAAGCTACGGGTGGGATTTAAATGGATAAGTTTATACATATACTGGTACTCAGCTCTTATTTGGATAATCTAATAAAATATTGATACACATCGCATATGATGCTTCTTATTGAAATACATATACACGTCACGTGTCCAACTACGCATTGTTATATATATATATAGTGTGTGCATATGCAGCATGCTCACACATTAGTAAGGCTTCTCGTGGTTAAAGTTCCCTCGAGGATCATAGTTGCAACTGACGACGGTTCCACCATTATTACACGTCACTTTAGCACATCCGAGTCTCACTGAATTTCTCCAAACAACCTGAGTGTAGTGACCACAAACTCCGTTGCACGTGTTCGAATCGTAGTTGTAGTCAGCCTTCTCGTTAACCCACAAGTTCACGGCGTCCACGCCAGAAAAGTCGCCGGTACTCATGGCCAAGTTCTCCCCGTAACGCCCACCGGAGTGTGCGAGATTGCAGTCGCCTTTTAGTTGGTCTGCGTAGCTCCGAGCGTAGCCTGCAACCTCCTCGTCCCACTGTATGGGGCCTACGCCTACTTGTGATCGTGCCTGGTTGTGAGCATTTACATAGTCTTGTGGGCTGTCTTGAGCCTTCGAGGGAACAAGTAGAACACCTATAAGAGCTGCCAAGATTATTAGAATGCGAGAAGAGCTAATGAAATTCATTTTTTTTGTATTATGATTTTAGGGTTCGTAAAATATGGTTTATATAGAGATTTAATTGAAAACTATCTCACGGTTTGTGTGGCCATAAAAAATTAAAGAAAAGTCTTACATAACTCATGGTTTAACCATTTTTATGTGTTTAAACTTTCACCTTTTGATACGAGACAAATCAAACCACAACATTAACAAAGTCTAAAGGAACTATCGCAGATTTCATGACCAGCTAAATTCAAAAGAATCATGTCTTTTTCAAAAAAAAAAAACATATTAAACACAGCTAAAATTTTTTTTAAGATGTACTATTTTTTTCTTTTGGTGATCATTGAATGGATAAGGCCCAATCCATAATCAATCCCTACAATATGGGATAACACGATTTAGCGAAGTATAATCGAATTTCGGTAAGATCGGTCGCTGGTATTGTATCCACTTTATTAAAGACATTACCGCACACCATCTTTTATTGTTTCACCATATTCTTCTCTACCACATAGATAATCACTTCAACACAAAATTTCGACATGGGCATTAATAGATACAAACAAAATTATGTTAAATCCAAAATTTGAGAAAATACAACATAACTGGTTTTGTACTAAAGAAAATATTTTTTTTTGTATTGATTCATTATAATAAACTGAATTAAAAAAACATATATTTACACATAAATCTGAACCTAAATATGATTCAATTATAAATATAACCTGTTTGAAACCAAATACCAAAATAAACAAATGAACAAGCCTAAACCATTCGTTAATTTACACAACAATACTTAATATAACGTAAAGAGTATTTAAATTAATAATAATTTCAGCTATTTCAATTAAACTGACTATAACTTGTTTTTTTTTTCTTTTTCAAATCTAAGACAAAAACCCAACCGGTTACGGAATGAAATCATGATGACTGGTTTCACCTTATTAACCGAATTACCAAACTTTGGTCCATTTCAGTTTTGCTTATTTTGTTCAGATTGAATAAGGGAAAAAAGCTTATAAATACCCCATCAAATTTTTATTTGCAAGTTTAATATCTCATATTTTTAAATTAGAATAAAAATATTTTGTTAATATTATTGGACTAAAAATATCTTATTTTTATAATATTAGTTGATTCATACCCACGATTTAACATCCGTTAACTAGCATGACAGAGTCATGTAGCAGTGTTAAGTTTTAATTCAAGTTTTGTAATAGATATATACAATCTAATTTCACACAAATTGGTTAATATCGGTGTGGTCTTGTGGTAATGCTTCAATTTTATGACGCGGGTTCCATACACAGAAACTACAGATTTTTTAGTTTTTTTTTAAACCCACGTTGCTGTGCATCTTCCACCACTGAGAGAGCATCGGCGGAGGAGACAACGACCCAGGTAATGGATTTTCCAGTGAAAGGAGTCAGTTCAATAACAAAGCTAGTAAGCTTCCATTGCTTTTACTAAATCAGAAACCATTTTTACGAAAAAAAAAAAAAAAACTGACTAGGAGACAGATCTGGAATATTTGTTAGAGGTAGATCCACACCCCTTAACAAAAGGCTCGACCCGTTAAAGGTCCAATAAACTTCCAAGGAAAGAGGGGTATTTTGGTCTTTTTGGAGGACGAACCGACATAGTTTCCCATAAATACGGACGTACGGCGTCCGTAAGAGGGGCTTCCGAAAAAAGGAAAAGAACACGAAGAAGTACAAGATCACTCATCTAAAGTCTTAAATCGACGAACTCACAGCTCATCTTTCGTTCTTAATCTAGTCATTTTAGCTCGTCTAATTTACTCTGTAGCCCGCCCTTTTGTGCCTCGACACCGATTAATAAAGAGAACTTTGACCTCCTTTTCTCTGAACTAAAACATTCTAATTGTGACCGATTTGGACATCAACAATAATCAATCAGAGATTGCTGATTAGTGATTATGTTTCCTCCTGTCGCGAGAGCTCCTCCTCCTCCGCCAATGGTCTGCCGAGCCGAGATCACTGCCAAGCTCCTCGAAGCAGAGACCTGCCTTGCCCTTCACCAGCCCAACAAAATCAGAACCACCTGGCGAACCGTAACTTTGCGACGACACTTCAAACCTCCTTCGGACGACGACAAAACAGATTGGCGGGTCGAGATTCGCGCATATCTCGCATACGGCGACTTGCCAACAGATAAATGGTCCAAATGACGATTGAAAACGAAGGCTGCCCACTACACCTTAATGAAGGAACACTTGCTCTGATGGACCGTTTCAGGCGTCCTCTTGCTATGTTTACACGGCGACAACACAGAGCGAGTCATGATGAAAACCCACGAAGGAGCCGGAGGCAACCACTCAGGAGGCCGGGCCTTGGCACTACAAATTAAGAAACATGGCCATTACTGGATGACAATGATATCCGATTGTGAGAAGTTTGTCGCCAAATGTGAGAAGTGACAACGACATGCCCCCATCATCCATCAGCCGACCGAACTGCTTCGAGCTGGCATAGCTCCATATCCTTTCATGCGTTGGGCGATGGACATTATCGGCCCGTTACCCGCGTCCAAGAAAAAATGCTACATCCTCGTCCTCACCGACTATTTCACCAAGTGGGTCGAAGCCGAGTCCTACGCTTACATCAAAGCCAAAGACGTCCAGTTCCTCGTATGGAAATTCATCATCTGCCGTCACGGCCTTCCCTATGAAATAGTCACCGACAATGGCTTGCAATTCATCTACTTACAATTCGAAGACTTCTGCGCAAAATGGAGAATCAAGTTAAGAAAGTCAACGCCGAGATACCCACAAGGGAACGGGCAGGCCAAAGCAACGAATAAAACTATACTCGACGGCTTGAAGAAAAGATTAGATGCCAAGAAAGGTGCTTGGGCCGACAAGCTCGACGGAGTGCTTTGGTCCTATTGAACGACCCCGCGAAAGGCTACAAACCAAACTCTTTTTTACCTGGCTTACGGAATGGAAGCGATGGCACCCGCCGAGGACGGCAGTACGAGTCTTCGACGAACAATGCTCATCCAGGATACCGCACTCAATAGCCAGATGCTTTTGGATTGGCTTGACGAGCTGGAAGAGGAACACGACAAGGCACTTCTGCGAATACAGAACAAGAAGGTCTATAACCGACACTTCGACGAAGGGGATCTCGTCCTCTGGAAGGTCTTTGAAAATACCGCCGAACCAAACGCCGGGAAAATGGGGGCTAACTGGGAGGGTCCATACAAAGTATACAAGATCGTCCACCCAGGCGTATACGAGCTTCTAACAATGAGCGGTGAACCAATACCCAGATCTTGGAACTCCATGCATCTAAAGCGTTACTACTACTAAAAAAAACTGAGCTCAGCTACGCTTAGCTTGCTTTCTAAAGTTTCAATTATCTATGTAATGTGAACTATGAGCGGCCTGCTGCTAATAATATAAAATATCTTTCGACCATCACAAGTTTGCCAAAATATTTATGAGTATTTTCCAAGACCGTTACCTAAAGCCGAGTCGCAACTCGCAAAACTGGGGTAAGCCGATCATCACGAGTCGCACTTGAATTTCATTTTTAAGTCGAGTCGCAACTCGCAAAACAGGGGTAAGTCGACCATCATGAGTTGCACCTAAATTTTATTTTTAAGCCGAGTCGCAACTCACAATACAGGGGTAAGCCGATCATCATGAGTCGCACCTGAATTTCATTTTTAAGTGGAGTCGCAAATCGCCAAACAGGGGTAAGCCGACCATCACGAGTCGCACCTAAATTTCATCTTTAAGCGGAGTCGCAACTCAAAAAACAGGGTAAGGATAAATAATAATTGCGCGTTTAAAAAAAAATTAAAATTAAAGCAAAGGGTGCCAACCCCTAGACCAGCAATAGTTCAACACGGGAGCGACCCCATTACGACACATACCAAAAAAAAGGAGGGGGAGGAGAAGAAAGAAAAAACAAACTAGACGAGATACCACGCATGGGGAGCTCACTCGTCAATCCCAAGGTCGGCATTGGAAGGTTCGTCAAACTCCAGTCCGCCGAGCGTCGCCTGCCAAAAGCGACACGACTTCTTCAACTCCTTTAGCTTGTCCATCAGGACGATTGCACCCCTAGCGACCATCTTCTCAAGATAGGAACAAGCCCCCTCGACACGACTACTTTCACAAAAGTAATGGTCGGTGCTCTCCAGTTGCTTGATATACCGACGCAACACGTCGACCCGGAAACGTCAGGAACCTCCAAGTATAAACGACCCATTCCTGCTAATCAACGAGATAGTTTAAAAAAAAACAGAAAAAGACGAGCTCGGCCATCCATAACTCGCTCAGATACTTACTTGTCGGGTTAGAAATTTTTTATTTCGGTTTCGAAGTGTTCCTCACTGATGTCTTTTCCGTCGCTCGAGTCGTCCCCGGCCAAACGTTAGGACCACCTTACTTAATCTTGTCTATCTCGGCACGAAAAGCAGCAGGATACGGAAGCAAACACCTTGGCACAGAAACTGCAAGACAAAAATAAGATTAATCAAGACACCAGAAAACCAAAGCAAGATAGCTACATGGCAATTCGGCTACCGGGTGAATAAGGGAATTGAAGGATCTTCGACGACCCCCGGAACTATTTTCATGAAAAAGTACGATCCGACCCAGTTGTAAATCTTCCCTTTTGTCCCTTCGACGAGTATCGGCCTCCTCAAACCAACGTAAGAAATGCCCGGCGACTTGACTCGATTTACGGGAATAAACCGGGTTAGCTCCTTAAAATGGTCAACCAAAAGATTGATCCCCACTGCCTCGGCCAAGATAGAGATGCCGACCGCATTCCTGAAAGTCGCCATTGCGAATTGGGATATCGCCATCTTATGATTCGCCAAGTAGGACATCAGAAAAGTGGGAAGGGGAAATGTGATTGCACACTCGGTGAAGAGCTTCTCTGAGAGACAAATGTAACAATCTGGAACATCCCAAGGGTGCAAACTGTTGTCCGGAATAATAATAGGAAGAAGAGGATGCAACCCGCCGAGTCTAACTGCTCTTTCGGCCAACTCAAGCTTGATAGTGGATCAGGGAACATATGGAAGGATATGCCTCCTAGCTCCAGAAACGCGAGGAATAACCGGTAACGACCCACAAACAATGACATGATCCTCGGGAATACCATAATCATCCAGATCCTCATCAATCAGAGAAGGGATCGTGCAAGGAAGACGAGACAAACTCGTAGTCGCCGCGTGAGAAAAAGCCCGATGTTGAAGTTCAGCGAGTGAAGTCGAGTCAGAGGACGCATCAGAATGGGAACTCGTCGACGACCTTGGCCTACTACGACTCGCCCTGTTGACATCATCAGAATCTGAAGAGGTCGCCTGCCGGAGATGACTTGCCACGGAGGAGTCGGAGGAAGCAGATCCGGGGGAAGTCATCGAAGACAAATTAAAAAGAAGAATGACCTTAAGAAGGAAGAGAAGGGAATATACCTGATGACTCAAGAGCAGGGGATGACTCGTAGACAAGATGGAGAAAATGAAGGAGAGGGGAAGTATTTATAGGAAGGGAAGGAAGACCCCCGAAGCGTAATCATTACAGCACACGTTTGGTGACGGTACGACTTCCGGATTTCACGCGCGTCAGGAACCGCATGTAATGATTCGACCTCTAGCGTCGAAAACCAAGGAATCTCACGCGCGACCTTTCGCTTCCTCAGATCTGGCCCAGAGTTACTGCCCTAATAACCGATTCGAAATCCAAAAACCCTCGGACGAGCTAAATCCCTACGCCGAGCCACCAAGGAGAAGGCGAATCCTTTGGACAAAGTTCTCCATCTAAAGACTGCAAACTAAAGGTGGGGGGAATACTATTAGGGGTAGATCCACACGCCTTAACAAAAGGCTCAGCACGTTAAAGGCCCAAATAAACCTGCAAGGAAGGAAGGATATTTTGGTCTTTTCGGAGGACGAACCGACACAGTTCCCCATAAATACGGACGTACTGTAAGAGGGGGTTCCGAAAAAAGGAAAAGAACACGAAGAAGTACAAGATCACTCGTCTAAAGTCTTGAATCGACGAACTCACAGCTCGTCTTTCGTTATTAATCTAGTCATTTTAGCTCGTCTAATTTATTCTGTAGCCCGCCCTTTTGTGCCTCGGCACCAATTAATAAAGAGAACTTCAACCTCCTTTTCTCCGAACTAAAACATTCTAATTATGACCGATTTGGACATCAACAATAATCAATCGGAGATTGCTGATTAGTGATTATGTTTCCTCCTGTCACGAGAGCTCCTCCTCCTCCGCCAATGGTCTGCCGAGCCGAGATCACTGCCAAGCTCCTCCTCCTCCGCTGATGGTCCGCTGAGCCGAGATTACTGCCATCGTTCGTGGGTTAGAGAAAAGAACAAAAAGAAAAAAAAAACTGAAAACCTGCATTGATGGGCATCGAACCCTCGTAAGGTAGGTGATAAAATATAATCCTTACCACCAAACTACACCAACATTAACTTGTATGTAAATAGATTGTAAATATCTACTAAAAATTCTTGAATTAAAAGTTAACACCGTTACACTATTCCGTCACGTCTTTTTACGGATGTTAAATCGTGGGTATGAATCTACCAATATTATGAAGATAAGGTATTTTTAGTCCAACAATATTTAAACGAAGTATTTTTATTCCAATTTAAAAATATGAGGTATTAAACTTTCAAATAAAAAGTAGATGGAGTATTTTTAAGCTTTTTCCCGGTTATATAAATACAACGTGAATATATTTTTTATTTTTACTCCTTTCGTTTTATATTATAAGATGTTTTACAAAAATACTTTTGTTTCATAATATATGATGTTTTTAAGTTTTTATTCAACTTTTAGATTAATTTTATATCTTATATTGTGCAATTTTGTTTTTTTAACTGGTTAAATTTTGTAAAAGTAGTCATTTATTAATTTGTGTGTTTTTAGCTAAGATCTTATTATATAAACCTTGATGACAAAATTACTCATTAACAAAATCGTGACACATGTCAAATATATCATTCAGATGTTGAAACATGTCAATTCATTATTAAAATTTTAAAAAATAAAAATGTAAAAATTCAAAACCTAATCTAAAAAGGTTTTATATAAAAGTAAATAGATAAAATAAAACCTAATTTTATTGAAAATCTAATTATAAGATAAATTATATATATATATATATACCATAAAATTTAAAATTATAATATTGTTTACTTATTTTAATTTTAAGTTGCTATATTACAAGAAAAATATTACTTTTTATATAAGATAAAAAATGATTGTGAAAATTATACAATTAGTTATTATTTCTAAAAAAATAGAAATCCTCACCTTTATATAAAGAAAAAGATTGTTGAAGTAAAAAAAAAAAAATCGTCTCATAGTTTTTTCACCAATCAAATAATTTATTCAAAAGACTGCTATTGTAATATATATGATAGGAGTATGTAAGATTAGCGTATGCGTTTTTGAAACTATAAAAATGTTAAAGTGAATAGACATATAATAGGTTATTTAATGTGTTCAAAAAGATAATTTGTTGGTAGTAGTTAAGACTAAAAATTATATTTTAACAGTAAAATATATTTGTGTGTACAAATAAACTTTTAGTGGTAATGTAGATAGTAGATTTGTAAATGGATATACATTAGTGTATTATAGCAAAAAAAAAACAACTAATTTTTATAACTAAAAGTTTATCTCNTTTATTTAATATTACGGTCATATATGTATATATATACCGAATATCAACTAATGCGAACATAAGGAATATTTCGAATTCAAATGTATATTTGGTAAGACTTTTACAAACAAAATCGAGAAAATCTATTTATTTAATATTACGGTCATATATGTATATATATACCGAATATCAACTAATGCGAACATAAGGAATATTTCGAATTCAAATGTATATTTGGTAAGACTTTTACAAACAAAATAGAGAAAATCTATATTAATAAAAGTGGGAGTTATAAGCTTTTAAGACTGTCCACATAGAATTTTAAATAACTAATCCTGATTATATATATAAAAGGGAAATAGAGAAAAGAAAACCTAATTTTATTTAAAATCATTTAAAGAAAAAAAACCTTTGTAAGAAAATTATAAGAAAAAACTTGATGGCAAAATTACTCATTAACAATATCGTGACACATGTCAATTGTATCATTCAGATGTTGACAAGTGTCAATTTTAAATTTATTAAAAAAATTTAAAATAAAATATAAAAATTCAAAACCTACCATAAAATGATTTTATATAAAAGTGAAATAGAGAAAAAACCTAATTTTATTTAAAATCATTTAAAGAAAAAAAACCTTTGTAAGAAAATTATTAAATTTAAACAGCTTTAAAATTTAGACAAAATCATTATAAAGAAATTATATATATATATATATACCATAAAATTTAAAATTATAATATTGTTTACTTATTTTAATTTTAAGTTGCTATATTACAAGAAAAATATTACTTTTTATATAAGATAAAAAATGATTGTGAAAATTATACAATTAGTTATTATTTCTAAAAAAATAGAAATCCTCACCTTTATATAAAGAAAAAGATTGTTGAAGTAAAAAAAAAAAAATCGTCTCATAGTTTTTTCACCAATCAAATAATTTATTCAAAAGACTGCTATTGTAATATATATGATAGGAGTATGTAAGATTAGCGTATGCGTTTTTGAAACTATAAAAATGTTAAAGTGAATAGACATATAATAGGTTATTTAATGTGTTCAAAAAGATAATTTGTTGGTAGTAGTTAAGACTAAAAATTATATTTTAACAGTAAAATATATTTGTGTGTACAAATAAACTTTTAGTGGTAATGTAGATAGTAGATTTGTAAATGGATATACATTAGTGTATTATAGCAAAAAAAAAACAACTAATTTTTATAACTAAAAGTTTATCTCTTTACTTTTATACATTTTTTACTTACGAAAAGAATTAAATATATAATTTTTGTTAAATTTAATTTAATTTTAATACTTTTAAACTCATCTATAACTATTTTCTTTAACTAAAAGTGTATCTATTTTTTTTTCAACCAAACAATAAATTAAAAGGAATTTCCTCGGTTAGTTGCTCAAGCGAGAGGGAAGGGGTTTACAAAAGAAACTTCAAAGATAAGAGAATACGAAGCATGGGCAAGACAATCCACCTTCGAATTTGTCGCATGCAGGATACAAGAGATGGAGAATAGTCGAAAAAACTCCAGCGAGCAAGTTGGAGAAGGATGGCCAATATTCAGGGGAATGCACTATAGTGAGTAACTCAACACGTATCCGCTCCATGGTCCACAACAACGCTTCTAACTCTGAATGCGAGGGGCTCCATCTTAGACACTTGGCCTCCGACAACAAGGTTCGCTCCTCACCAACGCAACACCACCAGCCCAATCATGAATGCTCATTGGTTGCTTTCCAAGAACCATCAATTTGACAACAAGGTGAAGAAACATGGACATCCGAAGACGGAGATGGAGCCGACATGAACGCTGTTAAAAATAGCGCCTCTTCCCAGACTAACTTATCGCCCAAAGCCTGAGAAATTATATCATTCATCTCGATCTCTAAACTTTAATTGTTTTTTTTTTTTTTTTTATGGTCTTTCAGATTGCCCATAAAAATCATGGTAATTGAAGAAGTTGATTAGGATCACCCTGTTGAGAGACATCCCTCTAGAAAACAAAATCTATATTTGAGTACACCGACGCATATGGGAAACCCTCTGAGACCGAAGTTAGAGATAAATTCTAAACTTCTCACGAGTGAGGGCATTCAAAAAAAATGTGATTAACAGTCTCAACCGCAGAGTCGCACCTTCTACACCAGATATTTATATTGGACACCTCGGTGTATCTATTTACTTTTATAGATAGTTTTTACTTACTAAAAATACTTACTTTAGAATTCTTTGTTAAATTTTATTTTATATTAAAAACTCTAAACCCGCACATTGGACGGGTCCTAATCTAGTATTATATATTTTTAAAACGAAATGAGTATTATATTTTAGTGTTAAGTGACTATCTATGTAATTGTGTTGGAGAATATAATGAAAACAACAAAAATTCGTGAGCATCCTTAAAACTCTCTTATCTCTGGCGTTTTTATAAGTTTTCACGAACATTTTTACATTTCTTAAAGTGAACTATTTAAAAAATATATAGGTTCTTAAATCATTTTTGAGAAAAGTGGGGGCGCACCTTTTACTGATTTTCCTGTATTATGAATCTATATGCTTCGCCGCCACTAAAATTATACTCCATAACTGGACTTAAATTTGATGAGACAATATGTTTAGTGTATTTTTAATCATTTTGATGAATTTTCTAGTTTTTGAGTAAAAGAAATTATCATAAATTTAATATGAATTGATAGTTTAATGTTTATTTTCGATTAAGGATCTTAAAGTAGAAAATAATGGAATTATTTTAGTACTTTTAAATGTTTTTAAATAAATAAAGATGAACCAAATCAGATTTGATATGTCAGTGGACTAGCACCACACAAGCCACAACGTCACCATTCTTTTCCACTTGTTCACCAAAAACGACACTGGAGACCGATAATGGCATGGTAATTGTTTCTTGCAGCGACTTTGGAATAATCAAGGTCTACTTCGTTATTATAATTAATAGCTCTAGAAAAATACGACATTTCAATTAAAATAATCCATTACATATTTACCAAACGATCAAGAAAATGAGGTTCAACAATTTTTGTAAAAAAGTGAGAACTTTTTAACTTCACATGGAATCAAATTGTGATTCCAGTTGCTGCATCAAAATATTATAACGTGGTACGAGTGAAGATATGATGATTCGGACCTTGTGCTTTGGTCAATATCTTCCTTTTTCCTAATTGAAAGGAAGACATAATAAGGAAAAAATAGTTTTTTTTTTTTGTTGTATTGTAAAATTGTAAACTGGAGACCAGAATTGGACTAGATATACAGAGAAACCAGAATTGGACAAATTTGACTAACCGTCTGACAAAAGTGTTATCCTACTTATGATCTCCTAAGAACCGAGTCGAGCTGATCTTATTGTGGATTCTCAATCATCACAATCAATATCGCTGTAAAGACGGGTAGCTCCCTCTAACGTCTGCTGTTTCGTTCACCCAAAAGAATTTATTTTCCAAAAGGAAAAGAGAGTGAAAATTAGTAAAATCTCTAGTTTAAGCAAAGAAGATGGTAGTATACAAAAACACAAAAATTCAAATCAACTATAGCTTTCCCTATAACGTACCAAACATGTAATAAAACTACATTTGTAATTCTGCCAGTTTTTCTCTTTCGCCTCGAGCAGGAACCGGAACCAAACTGGGAACAAAGGTACAGTGCAAAGGCCAAGGATCAACCACATAATCTAATATACGAGTTTTACTGATCAACTTATCTTCCCCAAAAACATAGATCCAAGCTTGACCAGTGCTGTCACAAGAGCACACCACGAGCCTCTTACCATCGATGGAATAACTTGGCTGAGAGTAGCGTATGGTCTCGACTAACTCCGGCAAGTTAGGACTTGAAAAAGTCATGAAATTCATCCAAACCACATCATCACCATTCTCAAAGTTAATCTTGTTCTCAGTCACCCAAATCTCAATCTTCTTTGTTACCATGCATTGCTTTAGCAACGAAAACCGATCTCCCCTAAAGACTTTAAGGACAAGAGCATCCTCACCATGGTTTCTCCCACATGGTAGATCACAAAATCTAGAGTATAATCCAGTCGAAAAATCGAATGTACTAATGTCGTAAGACAAGGGATCTGTCTCGTCCAGAGAGCAAACCCAATACAAAGTTCCATTCAAGGATACAACACTTTCAGGGTATATGCTATCCTCATCAGATTTTGACTGGAGGTCTATCCACACATCCGAGGCAAAGTCATAGCTTGTGCAAAAGTTATCAGTCTGATCTTCGTTCCCAGGGCAAAAAACAGCCATCTTGTAATTCTTATTTTCGTATCCTATGCCGTCGAATTCCATACCTGAACGTTTTAAACTCGGCTCGATCCATCTACTCTGCCCCAACCATGGGTTCCAAACAACGGCTCCGTTCTTCTTGCCACATAGCAACAGCTCATTGCAATCAACTAAGTTTTTAAGTTCCAACGTTTCTAAACCGGGAGTACCTAAGGTTAACTCACGTACCACTATCACGGGATCAATGCTTACCGAATAAATCTTGGATTCAGTTGCTAGGATGAACCTAAACGTCATCTTGTGGTTGTTCATGAACGTCTTGTCCTCTAAAAGAGCGTTCCATTGTTTCGATACGGTTCTGAAGCGAACAAGTGATTTAGGTGGGACACGAGAGAGTATCTCTTCAATCAACTCCCATGGAAGCTTCTCCAGATGCGCCATCTCTTTACCTATATTAGGGTTTTCGCTTAGTAATTCTATCTATCTTATATACTAAAAGGGAGTATATTAGAATAATTAACATAAAAATTTGCTAAGTATTAATGTATATCATATACCATTTGATATAATGAACAAACAAAAATAAATTTATCTAAGGCAAAAATGTCTACATAATTAGATCTACTACCGAGGTCCGAGAAGGAGCAAGTGGGCTATTGGTATCCATTTTTGTTGCCTTCTCAATAAATCCGGGTTTAACCCGGTCTCTCTTAAATAAAGGCGTATGATATCCCTACTATTATTTTGAAACACAGTTTATGGACTAAACCTTTGTTTTATAAAAAATTACAAGAGTATGCCATTGGAGTTATAACCAAATAATATATCGTCATTAAGGGTAAAAACGAAATTTTGTTCATATCCTAAACGGATAAACACGCGGATCCCGGGTCGGATCTTTTAAAATGGTTTTTTTACGTCTAAATAATAAATAAAAGCAATACATTGTGTATTTTGCTAAGAAAATTCTAATAGCATATTGGTCCAATGAAGCTCTAATATTTCGGAAGGTGTCAAGTTCGATGCACTTTAGCTGCAATTTTTGCTGTTTCCAATAGTAATCCCACTACGATTTTTTTAAGAATTAGTGAGAAAATCTTATTTCCACAAATAAGCGGATTACACAGATCAAATATAGCACTTGCCATATATGCTTCCAAAACATGAATATTATAGTTTCCATGTATGCTTCCAAATATAATTTAAATTACTATATTCCCATAATATTACCTTTAAATTTGATCTTGATATCTGAGTTTCTTACAAAAATATAGGAATGTATATAATTTCAAAATCCCGAATATAACTGATTCCGTGATTAGTTGTTTTATCATTCATATTTAGCTATCTTCCTGAAATTTCAGGCATAACAGATTCAAGCATTTTTGAGTAAGCTGTTACTAATATTTCCCTACTTTCCCATTTTTAATTTCTATATTTTAACGTTTTAAAGTAAATAAGATTTTTCTTTTATTTGTTATTCAAATTAAATTCGTATC
>NC_025699.1:22006699-22047284 GCF_000633955.1 Camelina sativa
CATTGGAGTTATAACCAAATAATATATCTTCATTAAGGGTAAAAACGAAATTTTGTTCATATCCTAAACGGATAAACACGCGGATCCCGGGTCGGATCTTTTAAAATGGTTTTTTTACGTCTAAATAATAAATAAAAGCAATACATTGTGTATTTTGCTAAGAAAATTCTAATAGCATATTGGTCCAATGAAGCTCTAATATTTCGGAAGGTGTCAAGTTCGATGCACTNTACGAGTTTTACTGATCAACTTATCTTCCCCAAAAACATAGATCCAAGCTTGACCAGTGCTGTCACAAGAGCACACCACGAGCCTCTTACCATCGATGGAATAACTTGGCTGAGAGTAGCGTATGGTCTCGACTAACTCCGGCAAGTTAGGACTTGAAAAAGTCATGAAATTCATCCAAACCACATCATCACCATTCTCAAAGTTAATCTTGTTCTCAGTCACCCAAATCTCAATCTTCTTTGTTACCATGCATTGCTTTAGCAACGAAAACCGATCTCCCCTAAAGACTTTAAGGACAAGAGCATCCTCACCATGGTTTCTCCCACATGGTAGATCACAAAATCTAGAGTATAATCCAGTCGAAAAATCGAATGTACTAATGTCGTAAGACAAGGGATCTGTCTCGTCCAGAGAGCAAACCCAATACAAAGTTCCATTCAAGGATACAACACTTTCAGGGTATATGCTATCCTCATCAGATTTTGACTGGAGGTCTATCCACACATCCGAGGCAAAGTCATAGCTTGTGCAAAAGTTATCAGTCTGATCTTCGTTCCCAGGGCAAAAAACAGCCATCTTGTAATTCTTATTTTCGTATCCTATGCCGTCGAATTCCATACCTGAACGTTTTAAACTCGGCTCGATCCATCTACTCTGCCCCAACCATGGGTTCCAAACAACGGCTCCGTTCTTCTTGCCACATAGCAACAGCTCATTGCAATCAACTAAGTTTTTAAGTTCCAACGTTTCTAAACCGGGAGTACCTAAGGTTAACTCACGTACCACTATCACGGGATCAATGCTTACCGAATAAATCTTGGATTCAGTTGCTAGGATGAACCTAAACGTCATCTTGTGGTTGTTCATGAACGTCTTGTCCTCTAAAAGAGCGTTCCATTGTTTCGATACGGTTCTGAAGCGAACAAGTGATTTAGGTGGGACACGAGAGAGTATCTCTTCAATCAACTCCCATGGAAGCTTCTCCAGATGCGCCATCTCTTTACCTATATTAGGGTTTTCGCTTAGTAATTCTATCTATCTTATATACTAAAAGGGAGTATATTAGAATAATTAACATAAAAATTTGCTAAGTATTAATGTATATCATATACCATTTGATATAATGAACAAACAAAAATAAATTTATCTAAGGCAAAAATGTCTACATAATTAGATCTACTACCGAGGTCCGAGAAGGAGCAAGTGGGCTATTGGTATCCATTTTTGTTGCCTTCTCAATAAATCCGGGTTTAACCCGGTCTCTCTTAAATAAAGGCGTATGATATCCCTACTATTATTTTGAAACACAGTTTATGGACTAAACCTTTGTTTTATAAAAAATTACAAGAGTATGCCATTGGAGTTATAACCAAATAATATATCGTCATTAAGGGTAAAAACGAAATTTTGTTCATATCCTAAACGGATAAACACGCGGATCCCGGGTCGGATCTTTTAAAATGGTTTTTTTACGTCTAAATAATAAATAAAAGCAATACATTGTGTATTTTGCTAAGAAAATTCTAATAGCATATTGGTCCAATGAAGCTCTAATATTTCGGAAGGTGTCAAGTTCGATGCACTTTAGCTGCAATTTTTGCTGTTTCCAATAGTAATCCCACTACGATTTTTTTAAGAATTAGTGAGAAAATCTTATTTCCACAAATAAGCGGATTACACAGATCAAATATAGCACTTGCCATATATGCTTCCAAAACATGAATATTATAGTTTCCATGTATGCTTCCAAATATAATTTAAATTACTATATTCCCATAATATTACCTTTAAATTTGATCTTGATATCTGAGTTTCTTACAAAAATATAGGAATGTATATAATTTCAAAATCCCGAATATAACTGATTCCGTGATTAGTTGTTTTATCATTCATATTTAGCTATCTTCCTGAAATTTCAGGCATAACAGATTCAAGCATTTTTGAGTAAGCTGTTACTAATATTTCCCTACTTTCCCATTTTTAATTTCTATATTTTAACGTTTTAAAGTAAATAAGATTTTTCTTTTATTTGTTATTCAAATTAAATTCGTATCCTATTTTCATGATTGATTCGTATGAGTGATTTCATTCCATATACGTAAGATATTCTTTAACTAACAATATATATACGTTGACTATTTACTCAAATTATAATGGTATATATATTCGATTCCATATGCCTCTAAAATTTCGGGAAATCTGTTGTAGTATAGCTTTGCATCCAATCAATTCATTAATTACCTATCAAAATATATTTTCATAATCCCGCTTAACTTGGTAGTAGTTCCAAATTTGATAAACTGGATTAAATGCGTGTGCAAATTATTGAAAAAAATTAGAAAACCTACTCCTTATTTAAAAATTTATATATACTCTCCTATTCCTGACTCTTCCATCACCGGCTCACATTCGCAATTTACTTCCTACTCCACGTATATCATATTAGCAATTTACAGATGTTGATCTTATATGCGAATGTGAAAAAATGGTGAGTAAGATCAGTTTTTTTTTTATTGTATGTTATGACATTCAACCATTAGCACATAATCATGATTTTACATTGTCTGGATTATCTTTAATAATATGTTATTGTGTGTCTGCAGGTAACTTGGTAAATGGTAAATGGTTGCTGTCGAGGTCCAACCATATTATAATATCCAACACCATGAGTTAGAAAGGTTCGGTTTCAATTATCGAAACATATATATACAAATGTTTTCATAGTTAGACAGAAACATAACTCTAATGATCTTATATGAATGCATGTGGTTTTAGTATTTTATTTGGCAAGTACAAACTAACTAAGCAACCCAACATTTTAACAAATATTGCAAACGAGGTGACAACAAAAAGCATAAACGTAGTTAAGTTTCATTTCCTATTTAAAACTATGTTGGTAGTTTTTTTTGTTTAGGTTATATCTTTCTTATTTTTTCTTTGTATTTCTCTTGAACATAAGCAGACAAAATTCATGAAAAAGCCTAATATACCGAGAGGTGATAAAGATGAAGACCACAACAACAAAAAACGTCAACAACGTCGACAAGGTTTTTGCTAATTATAATAATATATAAAAAAATTAAATTATTATGGTTTATATGATTTTTAAGGTATGCTGTCACTGTGGAAGCAGGGATGTGTGAGTCGAGGAGCCAAAAATTTAAGGTGAGTCGTGAGCGAAAATAACTATTTCAACCTTTGTCACACCAAATGTTCACCCGATAGTAATTGCGACGGATGCCTTTGATGTTACTTCTGCCAAAAATTTGGTCATTCCAATCATATATCAAATTTAGTCAACTATGTATTAAGCAAATTTATCAATAAATTTATCTTCTTCCTGCTTAGTGTGTCTGTGCATTTGTTCTATAAACACTAATAATATTTGTCCCCTATTATCTCTTGGGTATTAATAATATTTTTCTGTAGTAACAAATTAACTTATTAAATTTTAGTTCATGTATCTATCGTAAGCAAATAAATATATATATTCGCATAACAAATTAACAACCAAGTGAGTCAATAAACAAAAGTATGATTCTCTAACAATTCATTTTCAGATCATCAATTTTTCAGATGTCAAAAAGAGTGACACCAAAAATTTTGTATTATAAATATTATACCAAATAAATATATCTATAAATATAATCCAGCAAATCCATGATCAATAAGTTTTACAACTTAAAATTAATAAATTTATTAAAACAAAATTTTTCTAAAATATATTTACAACCAAAAATTCTTACCCGTATATTACCATATTATATTACCGGATACAAAAAATTAAGATAACAAGGGATGGGACGGGATGGGACAAGACGAGAAGATACTGGACAAGACAAGACATGTTTCCAATTTTAAAATAGATACGTCTAGGTTATATACATGCAATAATCCAACTAAAATTAAATTGAAATATGATATTTGGATTTAACACTCCTAAGTAAACTATGAGAAATATTTTGATTAGTTTAAAAATTATACATGTATATCATTAAATATCACGTAATTATATGAAATAAAAAATAAGAAAAATTCAGTTGTAGATATGACAACAATAAGTTTTATCTCTATGATATTATTATTTTTAAAAACATTAATAGAAAACTGTTGTAGAACGGGTTAATTATTTTATCACTTTTATACGTTAAAACTGAACTTACAATTATTTAAACAAATAACTATATAAATCTTTTATTTTAATATATCAATGTTAAAATGATAATAAGATATGTCAATTAAAGTATAAAACCAAATTTATTAAAGAATTTTTATTAAGATTAAAATTATACTGTTCAACCATTTAAAAACAAACATTAAACTTTACAATTTATGTTACCTACTATGTAATTATTTAAAAGAAAAAATTTATTGGACATAAAATTTCTAACGGGATGGATCGAGACGGGATGAGATGAGACTGGACTGGACGAGATTTAACACCCCATTAAAAAATTACTTTAACATTTTCAACAAAAGCGGGCTTTGCTTGATTATTATGGATGGATTGTAAAAAATTAATATTTTCCACGTGATGAAGATGATGATCATGTTTATTTTTGGTATGAGTAGCGATATTCTACGTATACACTAAAATATTGACAAAACACCGTAAAAGAGTGGCCAAGTATTTTTTTTGGAAAATTCTAATATTATACAATTAAAATTTTACAACCTAAAAGGGTTTATTATTTGTCTGAATATATGTTTTACCAGTGTGTTTTTAAGTAATTTAATTTACTAATTAAGTGCATATACTTTAAAAAATAATAACTAAATTTTGAGAAAAGGTCCATTCTATTTATGGTATTAAGACGAGAAATAATATGTAAACTGAAACGGGTAATTCACATAATGAGAACCAATATATTGAACAATTTTTTTAAAAAAAGTGTCATAAATTTTAGATAAAAATAGGAAATTAAAAAATATAAGTATATAAATTCAAATGTTAAGTTTTCACTAATTTTGATATGGATGCGACATGTAACTAATTATTTTGGAACAGGCAATTTTAAAATTTTGGTATTTTTGAAAACAGATATATAGTTTTTGAAAATTATAATTTTTTTGATAATTTCAACTAACTAAATAAAAAAATATTCAAAGAAAAACTCTGGTATCCCATTTTTATTTTTTACCCAATCTCTTTTAGTAAACATTGTGTAGCGAGTAATAATTTAAAAAAGAACGAACATAAGACGAAAAATTATGATTGATACGGGACGAGACGGGACTAGACGAGACGGGATGAGATGAGACGAGAGGGGATGAGTTGGGATGTGAGGAGATGGGACATGAAAGGACGTATTTCCTATTCCAAAGTAAATACGTTTAGGTTTATTTTAAAAATAATCACATGAAAACAACACAACTTTGCTACAAAACCTGGATTAATATAATTCTTAGTCAACACTTGAATATTGTGTCCCGTGCTGTAGCACGGGTTACTACCTAGCCAAAAACTAATAATTAAATTAATTTAATTTAATTTACTACATATACTTAAAGAAATAATAATTAAATTTTGAGAAAATTTTCTGTATATTTATGGTATTAAGACAAGAAATAGTATATGTAAACTGAAACAGGTAATTCAAATAGTGAAAATCAATAATTCAAGTGTCAAGCTTTCACTAAATTTGGATAAGAATTTATTATGCGACAGTTAATTAACCACTTTGGAACGAGCACTTTGAAAATTTGGTATTTTTGAAAACAATTATATACTTTTTTAAAACTATAATTATTTGGATAGTTTCAACTAACTAACAAAAAAAATATTCAACGAGAAATTTGGTATCCCATCTAATTTTTACCCAATCTCTTTTAATAAACATTGTCTAATGGATAATTATTTAAAAGAGAACGAACGTAAGACAAAAAAAAATTGGATGGATATGGGACGAGACGAGACGATATGAGATGAGACGAGACGAGATGGGATGAGACGAGACGAGACGAGAGAAGATGGGTTGGAACATGTGGAGATGGGACGGGACGGGACGTGCATTCCCATTCTAAAGTAAATATAATTATTAGTCATTTTACGAATTTAAAATTTATTTGAAATATTTGTCCCGTGCTGTAGCACGGGTTATTACCTAGTGTAATATTAAAAAGAAAAAAAAAATTTAGATATGCTACTATATCCCCTATACCTATTGTACGTACAACACAGTCCTCTATTTTCAAGTTTTACTAGATTTTAATCCGCAGTACACGGCATGCATATAATTTTATTATTATTTATATTTTATGTTGTATTTGTTTGTTAAATATTGGAAGTTTTATAAATAGAGAAATAACTAATTTTTTCGGCTGTTTGTACGGTAAAAAATTTATACTAATTTTTTAACCCGTAATATACTTCATGACCATTTGTTTGTTATATATAGTTTGTTTTGTTTAGTGTTTGAAATTCTATTTTGATTTTTAATTATTATAACAAAAAATAAGGGATCTAAATACATAAAGATTGATTGATTAAGTCACATTGTTCCTAATAATTTAATTATTTTACACAATCTTAGTTAAATCAACTTGATTTTATATGTCAAATATTCTAATATTAATAGTGTTGAAAAATAATTAAATGAGGATTTAACCCGTGTTAGCACAAATTTAATGATAATTTATTAATTCAAACATGTCCTCTTTACAACTCATCTACTATATAACCATATTATATTATATTTAAAACTTTTTTAATTTTATATATTCGTAATATTTTAAAATTTAATTAAGTATACATATATATTAATTGTAATATTTAAATAAAGGGGAAATTGGAAATAAAGGACATTTTTTTGAAAAATGTCCATATATACTTTTTAATTGTAGGTTTGGTCATATAGGTTTTATAATAATCAAAACCCAGTTTTATCCTTAATTTATAAAAAATTTAAAAAACAAAAGTATATAAAGTTAATATATTTTAAAACATTAAATTTATTTCCAAAAATAATCCTAATTCTGTATCTCAAACTTTATTTCCTAAGAAAGCCTGATTTCTCGGGAGGGATTCCCCAATAATTTTTTCAGTCGATTTTTAAACTGGAAAAAATAAATCACTATGCACCAAGTAATCAATGGACAGTTCATGACACAAAACTTGTAGTCACGGTAACAGGGAAAGTCCTCAAGGTTGAACAAATATGGAGAGCCAGTACTAGAACCACCTCCTTCCGGGTTTTTGAGATTTATTCATCAGACTTCATGAAGAAAACAGAACGGAGGATTAACTCTCTAGGGGAGGAGTCAATGCTTTTGGATAAAGGCATCACTATGCTCGCCAACGACACTAATGGATTCATTAGAAATTCCATCTATTTCAGTGGTTGTGATGGAATGGATATGTTTATCTTCAATCTCGAGACACAGAAAATTGAGACAATGCACACATGCGATCGTTCTTCTTTTCCACTTGGATTCTCTACAGCTGACTCTGAGTGGTTCATACCAAGTTGCATGCATTAAAATGTTGATCTCGACCATGCATGTTTTTTTTTAATTCAATATGTTATTTTACCCTAGTAATAATCATGTGTGCTAGTTTTTGTTTGGGTAAAAAGTGATACGATCGAAAGATAAATTACTAACAAACTAGAAAATGTGTACAAGATAACTAATGTGAGATTTTGTTGTGGAATCTGACCGTTGTTTTAAAAATTTCTAAAATCATTAGACAACTATTTCTAAATTTCGTAGAACACAATCTTAACAAATAATTACGATCTTACCTAATTATTAGATAAACATTCAGTTTTTTATTCTAAATATGCACTTTCTATATTTAGCAATCACTAAAAGTTTCAGAGTATACAATCTACTTTTTGGTAGTAGATGTCAACTAATTTTCTCATAGATAGAGTAAAAAGAGTAAAATATATTCTAACGATTTTAGAAGATAGAGTAAACCGTAGAAAGATTATACTAAAACGTTTAGAACATAGAGTAAACCGTAGAATACAAATTCTGAATTTTGTAGAATTCAGAATTTCGGGCCCCTAAACTATTTAGAACATAAACTATTCCTGAATTTAGTATAACATGTATAAAATGTTAGAACACATTATCTTAAATTTTCAGAACAGCAGAAAACGTTTTCTAAAATTTTTCTATCAAATTTTATCCATAAAAAAAATAACTTATACAATTTTTTTTTTTTTTTGTAAAAAATTATATTACCTCTATTATTGTATATCTATTTATTTTCCTATATTTCACATTTTAAAACTTGTTAAATTTGGGTTTTTCAATTTCTATGGGTAATTTTGGTAAAAATGACCATTTCCCAAAAAAGGTGTATATGGTCAATTTTTTTTTAGTGATCCTTTATTTCCAATTTTCCCTTCAATAATGTGAATCAAAGCTCATAAATATTGGAAAACAAAATGCGAATCAAATTGTTGTTTTCTTTGTTTGCAAATGATACATAGATAGAAGGTATGGTTAAATATATCATTCTATTTCCATACTGATTTTGCTATAATTTTTTGTAGTTAGAATAGAATGTAAAAATTTTAGGAAACCAAAATTTGGATTAATGATATTTTTGGAAATTTTTTAGGGGTTAATGTTGTAAATAAAAATTTAAATAAACAAAACTATAAGGACATAACACAAAATGTACTTCAAAAATGTTAATATAGATTTAGTGGCTTTATTCTACACATTTTAACTTGATTCTTAGTTTGCAAATGCACAAGTTGAATTAGAGCGGGTTTTTTCTTTTTACTTACAAAGCTTCTTGTTACAGATAATTGAAGGATTACTACAGAGAATACTTGTTCTGAATNTTTGAAAAAAAAAAAAAAAAAAAAATCTACGTCTTTTGCCAATACATATGAATAGAAACAAAACTAAAATAGAAACACTTAAATTTACTCAAAACATAAAGTAAAATTAAGTAAAAACAAAGCTAAAATAGATTCAAAGAAAAAATATGGATCAGAACTAATGAAAAAAAGAGAAACAACATTTTTATTTCTTTTATTACTTTCTTATAAATCTCTATATACTTATTTAAGCAATATTGTTAAATTTTAACCCTACTATCATGTGGCATATTATAAAAAATACCATTGAATATATACATATTTGAGAACCAAAAAATAAAATCATATAAATTGTTATACAAAAAAATTTCTAAATAAAAAAGATATCACCAAGATATACTCAGATTTTTTAAATATGCCAGCCCTACAGATTAACATAGTTATTTTTTTTTAGTGTATATTAATTGTTTTCTTTTATTTTTCAACTCAAAAAGTCTTGTAAAATCAGAAAAAAATCATAGTTTTCAAATATTTTATAAACTAGATAATGACCCGCGCTGGTAGCGCGGGGAAATAACCAATTTTATTATTTTTGTTGATTATTATGATTATAACTATTACTATAATTATTTGACATATTATATAATATAGTATTTTATGGTGTGTTTTGAATCCTATAATAGTAATTGTTTTTTTCAATATAAAGATTAGTACATATGATTGAAGCTGTGTATATTAGAATTAGCATGTAATGTAGTTACTTACTTATAAGGGTTATTTTGTATTATTTTCATCGGCCATCACCTAATTTTTCACGAAGTGCAAAATAGATGTCAATAAGTATAATTTTTCAGTATGTTTAGCCCATTGTCAAGGGCCCAGTCCAAGATTCATCCCTTCATGTTTTTCTTTCTTTTCCAGCAAAACAAACATAATAATTTTTTTCTTCTTCTTCTCTCTACAACTCGACGAAATCTCTCCTTCATATTTCTAATCATCGATTTCTTTTTCGAAAAGTCCAACCTGAAATATGCGAGAATCAACCCGTTGCTGCTGGGTCACGAGAGATTGCAAGATGGATTCTAAATCGAGGTATGTTTAGGATCAGTAATTAGGTCAAGTAAGTTTATTATTTGGACATAATTAGTAGAAATCTTCTTACTGATGTAATGTTTGAAAGAATTAGTTTAAAGATGTTCAGTACGAATTGAGCTTCAATCTGTAATTTTTGTTTTTTTTTTTATTTTCAATTGGAAATCTTTCAAATTGTTAAATTTGATACGAACTGTATTAACCGATGTCTGATTCTAATAAATTGCTAGAGATTGAGTATATTGTAGTTTTCTTATTGTATACATTAAATTAGCTCCACAAATGCAACCAAGAAGGTAAATATTAGAATCATATTCGTTTTTGGGGTTTTCTAGTTTCTTGTAATGATGACATATGCGGTTTGGGTTTTGGTGTGTTGGTACTTCACAGCTCTACAAAAGGAGCTTTAAACATATGATTCTATCTTCTATGATATGGTGGCTAGTAAGGAGACCTTGAAAAACATAAGAAATCATATTACAGCCAATAAGATCAAGAGTTCTTGTTCAAGGGGCTTCAGTATTGTCGGGTCAATTCTTGCATGTGTTTTTTAGCATTATAATTAGGTTCTTGTTCTTAAACTAAGTTAAACTTAAACAGAAGAAAATATTAAATTCCCGAAAATCAACTTAAAGAGAAGCAAACATAAACCCATAAATCTCTTAAAATACAAACCTTGAATTATTTTTGAAAGCTTGAAAGTTTGAAAGTCCTAGGTTGTAAAGTTTGATTACATAGAAAATGGTTTATTGAAAAGAAAAAAAGAAACTAATGAAAGCCAAACATAACAAAAGCCTTATTCTACCACTTGATTCAGGTCATTTATATTCAGTATCCTACATATTCTGAATCATTGCTATCTCCATTGTCCTCCACATAAGGGAGATCCTCATTTTGTTTTTCACTTTCTGCTTTCACAATCTTCACTCCCTTCTTCTCCTCAACTTTTTCCAATTTGATTGCCTTCACACTCATCAGCTTGTCGTCTCTTTTTTTTAACGTGATTGATTTCCTGAAAATCTTCTTGTTGGTTGAGTATCCTTCATTGCTTTCTCTAACTCTCTTTGATGATGGAGTAGCAAAATCAGAAGCAGATGCTTCACTGCTAGTGGTAAGCATGTAATCCTGAATTTGAACATTAAACAAATTAAATTCACTTTGCACTTTATCCAAAAAAGTATAAAATTTATCATATATATGTCTATAAATAATATTAAAGAAATAACTACCTGATCACCATAAATGATTTGAGATGGGTTGCCTTGTCCTTCTGAATCATCAAGTTCATCTAACTTCACCACATATGTGCTTGGAGCTGCATTAATGGCAACACATACGATATATTAGTATCTCTATGATTAATCTTATAACACTACGGCTAGCAAATGGTACTTACATCAGCATCATAAACCCCATCAAGTAGGTCATTTGCAAATTAATCTTACAACACTACGGCCACCATGATGTTTTGAAAGTCGGGCAATGTGAGGTACACATCATCAGAGATGGAGACACATGGGGTTACATGAGTGTTGTTCACAAAACCCATCTTAAACGAATGGTTAGTAACCCTGAACTGGCCTCTCACCTGAGTTGTCCGAAATTTTCAATGACTCTCCACTCACCTTTTATTACCTGCCTCTCAAACTTGCTAACAAGTCATTTCTTGACGGAAGCATGAATCTTGGTGCCCTGGTTATGATAGTAAAACAAAAAAAAACATAGTCGTTAAAAAATTGTGTGTTTGATGGTGATTAAATAATAGAATAAACTATTATAATTTGTTTGTTTAAAACAAACTTACCTTGTGGTCAGCTAACACCATCTCCATTGTTTCTCCAGATTGGGCAGTGTACTGGAAGCAGATGTGTAGGACCTTAACTTGAACTCGCCACATGCTTTTGTAAGGTTTGACATCAGGAAGGTAAATCATAGCCATGAGACCATTTACTTTGAGAAACTCTTTTGTTTAAAATAATAGGATAGCTGGTCGGGTGTTTGTGGTGATGGGTTGTAGAATATTGCTAATAGTCCGTTTATATAGAGAATGAAGTAGCGTTTAGGTTACCTTTCACTTCAAGGGATAAGTGTTTAAGCTTATCATCAAGAAAAGATCATTTGAGATAAAAGATCTTACATGGAATATTTTCTAATTTCATGCTCAATGTATGCTCTCATATTTGACAGCAGGTACTTAAACGGTTTTACGATTTGGTAGATATGGTAGTTGTGTATTCAAGATATTCTCTGTTCAGATTCATAGATTAGTGGAAAGTCAGATTGTAGTTTTGATATTGAAATCTTTGTGATTTTGATGAGATACTGCAGGATATTGTTAGGGTTGCGAATCAGTTTTTAGTGGAATCATAGCGACGCCAGGATATTGTTAAGGTTTAATTGTTTCTCGTTTTTTTTTTATATTTTTTATAAGCAGTCTTTCAAATGGGCTTCTCATGGGCTCATTTTATTTTTATTCCAAACGTTTTATTGTAATAGGTAATTATACGATTGCTATTTTTTGCTAATCATTTTCTGGTTACAACAAATTAATATTAAGATTCTGTTATTATATTTTGTAATTAAATACAGTGGGATTTTGTGTAATATCCCACATGGGATAGGGTTATTTGTTTAAAGGGTTGCTTAAATAATATAATATAGATATTTTTCAACAATATTTTTAAACAATAATAAATTTTATAAAACGATTTTATGTTTTTATAGCCAATATTTTTGAAATTATTTAATGAAATTATTTTAACTGATTTCATTTATTGTTTCAGAAATCTTAGGAAACAATAATAAACTATTTAGAACAATTATAGACTTTAATTTTATTTATAAACCTAAGAATAAATATATGCATCCCTAAATCATTTAATAATGACATATATATTTTAAAACTAAGATACAACATTTATTATATTTTAAAAATATATAATATTATATCTAATTGATTAAATATTTGTTTGCACTGCACGTCTATGCAGTGACATTTTATTAAAATCTAAGAAATCTCAAATATTTTATTTTATTCAATATAATATATATAACAAAAACAAATCAAAAAATTAAATTGAGATTTTTAAACATGATCTCTTCAATACATATTTTGTTTTCTTTTTAAGATTTTACCAAATTTATATGATTAACGGATTTAAACATTATATCATGTAGCCAAGATGGGTTCAAATCAGAGTATGAAACTAAAAAAAAAAAATGTAAAAAATTATAAAATGTATAGCACGGGTAACTATCTATATATTCCCATGTGCTAACTATATAGAATGAAATATTCTTCAATCAAGATATACTCAGATTTTTTATACATGTGGGTCCTACAGATTAATGTATTTCCTTTTTAATTGTTTTTTATTTTATTTTTCAACACATAACTTATATACTATATTTTTAAATAATGAAGAGGCTTAAATCATTATATAAACTATTTTTTTCCTTTTTTGATTAAAAATTATCAAAATCATAACAAGGTATCAAAAGTATAAATTTCCAATTTACATAAGTTAATGCTTTTTATTTTTAACTTAATCCGTATTAATAAAATTTATACAAAAAAAAGAAATCAGAATACATTTATTCATAAATCAACTCACAAAATCTCAAATTTATAATAAATATATTTTAATCAATTAGAATTAAAAAACCTAGTTTCATCAATATATCAATAAAACAATTATTTATAACATTAATATTATATTATAGCATATGGTATTTCAATAACTAGAAATCCAATCTTTCTTACAAATAATTTTAACCTTAATTTTTTAAAAACATTTACACAAATTTTTTAACTAGAAAATCGTAAATGATAATTATGATCAATCATAATATTAGTTATCCTTAAATAATTATTTTGATAATTCGAAATAAAAATAAAAATAGTTATCCAGAGAAAACTATTTAACATCCACTATCTAAACAGTGCGGGTTACAGTTTTTTTTGCAAATTTTTAACACTTGTCAATCTTATTTTCTAAAAGATATCGCCCATCCACAATTAATTCAAAATTTGAGAGGATTTGATATATATAATTTAATATAATGAGATGATTAAGAAATCGACTTAATTCTCTATCGTAGGAGAGGTAATATATTGTCCTGTCACACTATTCAAAACATATCTATACTTTACGGGGTAACTTATTTGATACTTTTAAATATTCAAATTTTATGATTTTGCACTGAGATCTATGAGTTTTAGTAACAAAAATATTTTGTTATACTCCATTCTACTTCCCGCTCATGTAATTTTCATGCACCTTAATTCATTTTTTACGTTGACTCAATACCGCTATAATTCATAAATAAGATCACGAGTAAATAAAGGTTTCTTGATTTTACCAATTATAAAAAGTTTAAGCAATTATATCCAAAACATAATAATGGTAAGTCGTTAATTTATTGTACCGACTATAGTCAAAACCGGAGTATGAATCTAAATAAATTAAATTTATAAATTATACAATAAGTAGAATAAACTAGATAAAGATACTACTATTATTTTGTAACTAATAAATCAAAATTTAGGTAAATATTTCCCCACAATGCGGGTTATCATCTAGACATCTAGTATGTAAATATTTTACCATACAAAACAAAAAATAATGGGTTTACTAAAATAAGTTTGGAATGGCCTTCACCCAACCTATAACAAGTTGTAGTTTGAAACTTTGAATTCATTTGATACAACATTTTAATCTATAATAAACTAGGTACTATATTTTAACCCGCGGTATACCACATGATTATGTTTTTTTATTATATTTTATATAACTTACTATAAAAACATTATGTTGGATCAAATATATGTTTTAAACTTTTTTTACAATCATATTGAGATATATGTAATTTTATTTGCTTTATCTATTTAAAAATTATTATTTTCATTTGAAATTTAATTAATCAAAATTCTTTTATTTTGGAATTTAATCAATCAAAATTAGTTGTTGTGAAAGTAAGCATCTATTAATATGTATAATACTTTGCAGTTCGTATAAAGTTATTTAAATTTTATTCACCAATTTGAAATTAGTTAGTTTTGTACAGAACCTCTTATTTATTAAAAAAAAAGTTAGTTTTGTATATAAGTATGATGGAGCGGGTTAGTGTTGGTTTTTAACTCCTTTCGTATAATCACAAGTTTTAAGATATTTTGTTTGTGTTTTTAGACCAACCCGCAAAAATATATAAGTTTACTAATATTGACCTAATTCTCATCACATACTTGTGATTATTCTTAGTTTAGGTTTGGACCTGTGGATAAATAAAATTTTCCATAAAGTATTGTTGCTTTTTTAATATTGTGCATATGTTAAATTGCTAAAATCTGTATTTACACAGATTTAGTTTTATTATTACAAAGTTAGTAATATTATTGATATTACTCATAGGACTAAATTTGATGTATTCACTATTTAAATTGTGCAACAGGATATATATTTGTATTTGACATCATAACTCTATAAATGATACATTTTTTATGTCAAAAAACATATATCATTTTGTGGAGGTTAAAACAAAAAATATATATAGTATAATAAAATTATACATTGTTAGTTTATTTTTATATTTTTTCTACCCATTTTGACAGCAATTGCTCTATCCATGTTAACATAGAAAACTTTAAACAATTTATAAAACAAAACATGTATAATTGAAAATCGGTTAGTATTTTGCAAATCTTTGGAAATAAATTTGCCAAACCAATTATGGAAAATCAAAATTGAATAAGGTTAGATATTATAGTTTCTTTTTTCATTAAAACATTATAACACTTGTAATTAAAAAAGAAATAGAAATTGATGTTGTTTAGATATTTTAGGAAAACGTGTATTTACATACTTGATATTGCTAATTTTGATTTTTTAAAAATACTTTTGTATTAAATGTCTTAATTACAATGGCATAGAATGTAAATATTGCCCAACTTCAAGCCTTCTTTGCTAAAACTGCTGTGAAAATGTTAATATAGATTATCTCGTACGTTGCATGGANTAGGTTTTTTTTTTTTTTTTTTTTTTTTTTTTTTTTTTTTTTTTTTTTGTTGTTTTCTTCCGTCTGATATTTAGACTTTTAATTTATATTGATTTTTTCAGAAACTTAAAAAGTGTTTAATTTTTGTTAACTTGTTTTAAAGATTTAACTAAAAACGTCTACAATAGTTAATAGAAAGATAATTATTTATCATATTTGCATTAAACTTAGGAATATATTAAAGCATCTAGTCCAAATTCTAATCTACAATTAGAACATGTTGTTTTATAATGTAACCATATTCCAATACATTCATGGTGGAATTTATGATTGTAACGTAGAGTGTTAATATTGTCAGGTCTTCATATATTTTCAAGGCATACTAAACATTCAGTGTGTTCTTCTTTTATGGCTTATCTTTGTATAATTTCTAGGTTTTGTATTACCACTTTTCTAAAGCAATGCCTATAATCAGGTTATAATTGAAATCAATGCATAGTAGGATGGGTTTTCCTTCAAAATTAATGCATTCAATACTATACGTTCAATATAATGCATTTAATATTATGAACGGAGAAAACGAAAATGCATATGCAGTGTATACGAAAAAAGTCAATATGGGTAAAATATGAAATTGACCAATTTTAGGTTAATCAATTTATTACATATTTTTTCATTTGTTTGCAAAAGTAAAGTTTTCAAAGTTTTATGTCGTTTTCATCTTCTTTACAAATATGTAATACATTATATATATTCTATTAATGTAAAAAAGATAAAACAAAAAATGAAAATAGATTCATATTTAATCTATACTAATAAAAGTATGAGCTATAAGCTCCTAAGTCTATCCATGTAGGATTTTAAACAACTAATCAGGATTAGACATGTCACTAATTAACAATTTTTAAATCTCCAGAATTTTCTATATTAAAATATTTTTTAAACAACCAATCGTGATCAGACAACTCAATATTTAACATTTTTGAAATTATGTTAAATTTCTATATTAAAATACTTATAAAAAAGTGTATTTACAATGTCCCACATCGGCTAGAAAGATTCAGACAATGGCTGAGAACCATTATAAATAAGACTAATATGCTTCCAACTATGAATGAGCAGGAAGCTTGATTTATCAGGCGTCCAAATTTTTTTTTTTAAAGTTTAAAATATTATAATTATCCAAACTTTTAAAAAGTTTAAATATTATAAATATTTAAACTTTATAGGATGTTTAAAAATATTATAAATACCTCCATAGAAAGTTTAAAATATTATAAATATTTAAACTCTATAAGAAGTTTAAGTATTATTAATATTTAGCTATAAAATTTTTCAAAAGTTCAAATATTATAAATATTTAAACTTTATGGGATGTTTAAAACTTAATAAATATTTAAAACATTAAATCGGGGTTCGACATGTCATTCATTAACATTTAAAATTTCTTGAATTTTCTATATTAAACGACCAATTGAGATCAGACAACTCAATATTTAATATTTTTGAAATTATGTTAATTTTCTATATTAAAATGACTTATAAATAAGTGTATTTACAATGTCCCACATCGACTAGAAAATTTTAGACAATGGCTGAGAACTATTATAAATAAGACTAATATGCTTCCAACTATGAATGAGCAGATAGTTTAATTTATCATGCGTCCAAATTTAAAAATTTTAAAAGTTTAAAATATTATAATTATTAGAACTTTTTAATATTTCAAATATTATAAATATTTAAACTTTATAGGGTGTTTAAAAATATTATAAATACATCCATAGAAAGTTTAAAATATTATAAATATTTAAACTCTATAAGAGGTTTAAGTATTATTAATATTTAACTCTAAAAAATTTAAAACATGTTTTTATGTATGACTTTATAGATGATTTGATATTGTTTATGTAAAATTATCTTTTGGGTCAATGGAAGAAGGGTTGACATCGCAAGATCTTGATTTGATGCTATTTGAGTTAATTTTTGAGGTTTAAAGAAGAAGGATCGATGACAAGCACAAATGTTTTATTAGCTATACATGTGTTCATATTACTTTCTCTACAAGTAATTTGCAATTTTGTAGTATTAAAGATTTTGGTTTGAAAAGTTTCAATATGTGTGGATCTAAAACCGAGTAAGTATACAGGTGAAAGTATCAATAATTGGCTGAATGTAGTGACTAAGCTGGCCCGTAAAATTGCACAAAATTTTACGAGACAAGAGGCAATGATTTCGATATTTGAGTTTCATGGGTTAATAAGTTGTGTGGTAGTCTAAAAAAGATTATAAATGATTATTCAGTGGAAGAATGTGAGGAAGCTGATGAGGAAGAAGAAGAGTATAATGAAGAACCAGACGGTAAAAGTAACGATGACATTTATCATGAAAATTTGACAATGAAAATGTTGAGAAAGAATATGAAGAGTAAGAAAACAGTGAAAAATAAATCACGAAGACATATATAATAGTGATCAATTATAATATGAGAAAAAAAGATTAATTTATGATTATAAAAATATTTTGTTTGTCTGATGGTCAAAGAAACGGTTTAGAATATTCTAGGTCACCAGTTCGATCCGCCTTGCCTGGACGTCCAATTAATTTCATGATTCTTTTGATCAGATTTGAATTTTTAACACAAGTGACTTTTATATTTTTTAAAAGTAAAATTTTCACCAATCAATTGTATTTTAAAATTTTATATAAGCTAATATTTCATAACTGTCATCAATCATATATAATTTTTACCAAAATATATCAAACAAACCCACGCGTAGCGTGGATTCAAAACCTAGTCAATACAATAAAAGAAGGATGTGTTGCATTCCTGGTGTGACACATCAGCTTTAACATTGAAACATGACTTCATACATCAATTAAAGTCAATAGCCAATAAAAATATATGAATTATTATAGCTAAGATTTCTAAACCAATTAAAAAAATATGTGCCACATCACGTTGTCTTTTACTTCATAAACCCTCACCGATATAANAAAAAAAAAAAAAAAAAAAAAAAAAAAAAAAAAAAAAAAAACAGTAAGTCTCTTATTGTTTGTTCTTCTCCTTCACAATAAAAGACATAAAGAGAAGAAAAACAAAAAGAATCGTCACAAAGCTTCGCCTTCGATGAAACAAACATAAAGAGAAGAAAATGAACCAGACATGGAAGAAGCATATATAGGTCATCCACCATTTGATTAAATCCCACCATTTGATTAAATCGAACAAGAATTTCATCAAAATCTACAGATTCTGAAATCAAATTCTCCAATCATCAAGTATTCTTTGGAAGAAGAGGTGAGATTAAAAATTAGGATAGGGAAGAAATTTGAAAATATAGAATAGAGAGAGAGAGACACACAATGATATGAAGAAGAAAAAAGAAGAGAAGAGAGACATAGAGATATCAAGTCCTCAGGGAAGCCCCTCCCTAACCACACAATTGTCGTAGGATATACACACGATAAATAATTCACAAAAAAGCAACTTGGGCATGACAAAGTTCATGAATTTCTTTTAGAATTGCAAGTACACTTGAGGTAAAGATGCTGTTTGTATTTAAGCTTTTAGGGTTGCTTCAAGAAGAAATATTAGTGTTTGTGTAAATTGACTCACCTCTTCTTTGTTGACTTAGGTCTTGAATGAAGATGATATTGAAGGAATTGCTGCTTTGGACCAGAACGTTTTCTTTTTTCAAGTTTTAGTACAATACAGGTTACTTACTACTACTTCTACAACTCATTGTCTTCTTATTCCCCTTTTGATCTTAGTAAATTTCAAAAGCTTCATTTCTGGTTTGTAGCATGGAAAGCTTGATGTTTTGATCTAAGTGGCATGCTTTGGTGATTGCTTTGATTTAGGGGTACAATATTAACACGACCTTAGTTAAATATTATGCAACTGCCAAGAATTATTTAGATTAACCCTAATAAGATTTTGGAGGTGATACAAGACATCAGTTCCACATTGATAGCAATTTGATAGTAATTAGCTTTTCAAGAGGGACAAGTAATCTATTTGAGATTAATCCTGAGAGAGAGGAAAAGTCTCCATTGCTGCTATCAATCATTAATAGGACAAAGAAAAGCAAACAACAGATGATAGATTGGAACCATGGTCGGTTATGTAGTTAGCAACATCTAGAATGGTTTGAGGCGCACTTCCAAGTGCAAGCAGGCTTCAATATATGAGTTATGGGCCGAACAAAACAACCGAATTCATCACAACACTCGTCGCTCACCTACTACAATCACACACCAGATAGAGAACACCATCAAATTTCTTTGTAATGGCAAGTGAAATTCTCCAGCTTTGGTTCTCCTTTAGTTGATCGGAAAATCAAAATCCTCTTTGTAATGGTCGCAACTCACAACAGCAATTCACCTTTCCTTCTTCTGAATACAAGTTTCATCACTCTTAATACTCTTAGTTGCATTTGTTTTCTTTACTTTTTCTTATTACAAAATATTTTTTATGGGTTTCAAATATTTAGGTTTTATTAAAAAGACTTTTGAAACGTCTTAGGCCTTCTTGGATAAAAGTTGTGAAAGCATGATTAGTATCATTTTGTGTAATATATTTTTACATAGTTACAGGAATCAATATTTTAGTGCCGATGTGTAAAGAAACTAATTTGTATTCGATTTTGTGTGTCACATTCCATTTTCAAGAAACTGAGTGTTCTCTGTTTTGTGGTCACCTTTCAATTTTCAGGAAATCTACTTTTAATGGACGGTTTACAAACAAGCAGTGATAAGAAAAATGTGGGTTTTCATTAACAAAAGAGTTGGATAGTAACGCAAGTGTGTTTCCATAGACATTTAGCTCATATGTTAAAGTTTAATGTCTTTATAGATTGTTTTGGGAGGCAGTTAGGACCACATCTTTGTTACTCGTTTTATCCTTTTCCTTCTCCAAGACTGTTCTGAAGCTGGATTGGAGTTCCTGAGGATCACCAAAGCTGTGGTATCCAAGGTATTTACTCATTTTTTAAAGATGAATCTTTGTTTTCTGTTATCCAAGAAATAAAAAATTCAAGTATCATATGAAAATAGAAATAATACTAAAAATACAAAATAACCATTAAATTATCAAAAACTTATGAAATTTGATATCAAAGAACATATATTACATCATGAAATTAGAAAAATTCAAATCAGAACAAAAATTAGAAACCCAACCACACGGCGTAGCACGGGGTTAACCTAGTATTGTATAATTTTTCTATGTCTCTAAAATAGTTTCTTAGTGAGATTAAGAGAAAATATGTGTCCAAATCAAACTATAGATTTGATTAAATCTAAAACAACAAAGTGTAGAATGAACCGAATCAGAAGAAGTACTCAGAAAAACAGAAGCAAAGGGAGCTGTGAATGTTTCTTCAAATGAATCCACATATTTGATTAAAATATAGAACAACAAAGTGTAGAATGAATCAGTTGGTAAGAAGAACTCACAAAATCAGAGTATTATTTAGGGATTCATATACAGAATAATCTGTAACAGTAAAATTGGATTGGATCGGAAGAAGAAGATGAATTAGAGTTTGGTGAGCAGTTTTTCCTCTTCAAACAAACAAACACGTCGGGTCTTGGCCTATTAGGTTTTCCTGAGAAGAGCAACTCTAGAGAAGAGAGAGTGTAACATCCGCGAACCAGATTGTGAGTTTTGGGGATGGGTGTCGATCGACACCAAGGGAAGTGTCGATCGTCACCAGCAATTTCTGTTTCGATCTGCTTGTTTTAAATCATCGATTTGGAGCGGTTTGGTTTAAGTAGAATCCCAAACCGGGATATATATGTGAGAAGTCGACTTGATGATTTCGGGAAAGTCACTTTTTTGCCGTTTTAGAGATAATTAGAGAGAAAAGAGAGAAGAGAGAGTGTTATTGGGGGATTTTGGAGATTCTAGGCTTGTTTGATGAAATCTGTTCCTATGGAGTGGCGATCTTGTGCTAGGAATAAAGGAGAAGTCTTCTAAGGTGTGGGATTCGTCAGTTTGGATCAGAAACTTCCTGCAAAACAGGTCAGTGCATGACCATGGCTGATCTAAGTCTGAGATTTCCTTTGTCTTGCTTGTTATGTGTTGTTTGTGGTGTTTTCTTGCTTTTTATGGTTGCTATAGGGTTCCTACGGTTTCATATGGCTTTTGGGTCGAGTTTTGGGCGGATTGGAGGTGAAGAGAAGCGAGATTTGACTCTCGACTTCGAGCAGATAGCGTCTGCGGAGTCAGTGTCAAACGACACCATGTGGGTGTCGGTCGACACCAAGGAGCAGTATTAATCGATACTGAGAGGCAGTGTCGGTCGACACGAATAGCCTGTGTCGGTTGATACTTGGCTGGTGTCGGTCGACACCACCCTTTTCAGCGATACCTGTTTTTCTGGTTTGTTGTGTTTGTTTGTTGATTGTTTGATATTGAAATCTCAGTTGCTTGTGTGTATAGTCCGGTAGATGGGAGGATTGCCTCACTAAGTATTTATGATATACTTACGCATCTCAATTGTTGTTTGTGGTGTGAAGGTATGTGACGTGGAATCATGGTGTTGAGGAGGAGGATGATCTAGGGTCTCGGTTGTGTGTTGTTGGTTATAGATTGTTATGATGTTGGAATCTGGTTTAGTAGTATGCTAGGTTGTTGGATAGAATGATTAGGAATGTTCTTGTATTGATGATAGGTTGGAGATTGTTATTGTTGTGATGTTTACGCTGTGCATATTGGTTGTTGTTGGCTTAATGTTGACTTGTGGGTTGGTTGATTTAATTAAGTAGTATAGGATGCTTAATTATTTTATTATTATTATTAAAAAAAAGGGGTCGAGTTGTTTCACTTTGGTATCAGAGCCCTTACGGTTCTAGGGCGGGTTAATGGATGGTAGCAAGCGGTTTAGAAATTTAATTGGTTTAATTATTTTCCTGTTGTTTGATGCATGATGCTGTGTGATGGAATTGATTATGAGTAGTTAGTCAATTTGCATCTGGTATGGAGTCCTAGTATCATCCTCTTCGAGCCTTCAATGAGATTCCACAGTAAGATGTGTTATTTGTGCGGTTTGATTTGTGTGCTTAGTCTTCTATCTTGGTAGTGCAGATGGTTAGAGTTGGTGCTGTTGCTGGTCGTGGACGCGGACGTGGTCGTGGACGTGGACGTGGTCGTGGTAGGGGCAGAGGTCCAACGGTTAGGGATAGAGTGTTTCAGAGTGTGACAGCTAAAGACCAACCAAGATTGCAACAAAGCACCAAATCGAAGTACTAACCAGCTCAACAATGGCGAACAACAACTCTGTAAAGAAGAGAACAATGGTGCACTCATTTAAATGAATCGGTGCTCAAAGGATGTTGAAAAATAGGTCGTTAGATGCAGAACCAAGAGGCGAAGCTGGGATAGAAACGACTTAAAAAGATTTGAAGAAACGAAAGTTCAAGATTCTCGAGAAAATTTTCTGTTAGACTTTTTCTCGAGAAACGAATGAGAAATTTTCATTTTGTTTTGATACCATGTTAACAGCTTTATAAATGACAAAATAAATTTCTAATTAAACTGTAAATGCGATTATACAAGTGGTTTTATAGTAGAACTAAGATTAAGTAAAAGGAAGCTTAACCCAACTAAGTAATTATATAACATTATATGCTAATACATCTTGACTTGTTTACTAAAATTGTCCTCGGGACAGATAATTCCATGGTAGTCGTCGTTACTTGCTTCTTGCAGCGGCTATGGAATATTAAAAGCTGCTTCTTGAATGAGGTTGGTTAAACTAGGCAAATATGACATATCATTTATATACCAAACACGAATGGTGACTAATAGAAGTCTAAGAGCTTCTTCGTTTCTAAACTTGTGAAACCATACACTACCCGAAAACATGGCTTTTTTTACCAACAAAATCGTCTTAAATCAGTCGCAAAGTTGGTATGTGTGACTATTTAAGGACTGTTATAAAACGTCGCTAATATTTGGTCGCAAAATGATTTGGTCGCAAAAACGTCGCTTATTTGCGACGATCTTAAGACAGTAGTTGCGGTCGTTAATTAGCGACTACAGAAAGACAGATAAAGACCGTCGTAACTCTATAGCGACTCATTCACGCAGTCGTAAACTACCACTTGTTTTAGAAGATATATTAGTCACAAATTTGCAACGTTTCGAAGACTGATTTAATACTACAAAGTTTAGGATGAACTTAAAAAGTAACAAATTTTGGTTCTAAAGTAGTCGTTGTTTCAGACTTTCAGTGACAGAATAGTCGCAAAGAAGTCAGAATGTTTTGTGACTGACTGAAGACTAAGTATTTTAGTCGAAAAACCGTGACGTAATTACAACGAATTTACTACTTGGTTTGTGTTTTTTTTTTAAATGTAAATGGTCGCAAATCAGTGAAACTATAGCTATTTTTTTTACTGTATACAAATGATTTGAAAAAAAATACCTGAAATTGAAATAAAATTCCGAATGTGAATGATATTAACCAAAAAGATACAAATCATTCATTAATCCTATCCAGAAAATAGTTCTAAGCTAAGGGAGATAGAATACACAAACCAAAAAATAGTTATAGTGGCTTAAGAGAGATAGAAATAGTTAGTTAAGTATGAGAGGATGATACTGACAAAGGAGAAATGGTTGGTGAAGCAGCTGGTGAAGTGATTGGTGAAGTAGCCGGTGAACTAGCTCCTGAAGTGGTTGGTGCGGGTGGGTTGACATTGGCCGTTGTGGGAGGAGTGATGTTGGCTGTTGGGGCTGCTGTGGTGAATGGCGCATGGACTGGTGGTTGAGTAGACATGAATTCTGCAACCCTGGGATCACTGGTCTTCAAGTAGGAGACGAGCATCTCCAAGGTTGCAATGCGGTTTTCAGCCTTACATTGCTCCTCATCACATCGAGCATCTTCTCTGACACGTCGAGTATTTTCTTCATCTTGATCAGCGAGCTTACGATGAGAAACCTGAAGTTGTTCTTGAATCTCTAACAGCAAAGTAGGACTAGAGCTTGGACAAATTGCCTTTCTTTTCCCTTTGGTGATTATCTCGGAGAGACTACCAAGTCCAAAGGGGGTTCCCTGGCATCTGTTACAGTACACTAAGACAAATAAAGAGATGATCATTAACAAGACAAACATAATGAAAGAGAAACAGGGATAAGCATTAACAAGACAAACATAATGAAAGATTCATGATTATTAGTTGTTATGTAAAAATGACTTATAGGAATATCACACAAAACCATATAATCAACATCGAGGATTCTCAAGCATAAGTCAATAGTATATCAACATCAAGGATTCTAAGCATCATTAGTATATCAATCAAAATCAGATACTTAGCTTAGCAAAATAAGACAATCATCAAAGGCAAAACAAAGACAATTGTACAGGAAATTACCTTCGGAAAATGTCATATTTTCTTGAATGGGGAGGGTTGGATGAGTAGATTCTGGCGAGGAGTGGTCTGTAGCATCAGGGCCATCAAACTCCATTTGAGACATTACCCCTTCTATGTTCTTCTCATATGTCTCAACAACTTGTTTAGCCTTCTGATCAACAAAACATCCCTCTGCTTTTGTATATGTTACGACAAACACCTCTCCAAGCAATACAGGACGTCCCATTTTTTCTTCCTACAATGGATAAAAAGAATTTTAATTGTGCAAAATGAAATATTTAAATGAAATAATTATAGTTAGTTTAAACAATTTACCAACTCTTGTTGAATTTGCAAGTAAGATTTCTGGTCGGATAGATGTTTGTGGAGTCCAAGACCGCCACGATCAGAAGTACGGGCTTGGGATGCATTAGAGCTCTTCTCCATAGCTTCGGGTGTGTCCTAATGCTCCCACATTTGTTTTCAGAGCGTAGGATCAATCCAAATCGGTTGCTCACCACTCTTCTTTGCTTAGCTTACAATTGCTTTCATTCTTTCTTCCCCTATCCTCAAAAACCCTTCTCTCACAAGCTCAGTAATCGCAACATCCCAGTTGTATTTTCGCTACACAGTACAACAATGTAAAGAAGTGTCAAATAAGTAAACAGAAGAAAAATTCATTAACTAAGAAAAGTAAAAAAAAAAATAGAAACTGTGTCAAATATTACCACAAAGAATCTAAAATATCTCTCTCGTATGTGTGAGGGCGTAGCCTTCCAGCTGAAGTATGGACCATCAAACTTTCCCCTAAAAATCCCAGAAATAACACGAGATAGCTTTCCTTTGTCTCGTCCAAACCTGTTACATAAATATGAGAGTGTTAACTTATAAACTACAAGCCATCAAACATAAACAAATGAATCACAAAACGATAATCTAATGTAAAGAGTATACCTTTACAATAGTGGATATGGCTAAGAAACTTTGAAAACAACTAAGAAAGAAAAGCAAAACCAAATGCAAACTAGAAAACGATACAAACTTCACAACACAATACACCAAACTTCACAACACACCAAACTTCACAACACAACACACAAAACTTCTTCTACTTCTTTATCTAAACGATAATCAAATGATAAAATAAAAGAAAAAAAAATTTACCATATACTTTGAGTGTCGGGGATGGGATGCGGACTCAAGATCGGAAGATGCTGTCGACCAGGAAGTGCAAGCAAATCATCAAGGAGCTGTTGGAAGTCTTGATCCTCCTGATTTTGAGCCGGTGGTGGATGCTCTAGATTCTGAGGAGCCGGCGGTGGTTGGAACCCTGGATTCTGAGGAGCCGGCTGTTGATACACCAGATTCTGAGGAGCCGGTGGCTGAAACCCCAGATGCTGAAGCGGCGGTGGATAAGCCGGATTATGAAGCGGCTGTTAATAGGGCAGATTTTGAAGCAGCGGTTGATATCCAAGATTGTGAAGCGTCGGTTGGTATCCCGGATTCTTAGGAGCCGGCTGTTGAGACACCGGACCATGTGGATGTCGTGGTTGTGGCTGCTGCATCTGGGAGTGGAGCTGTTGTTGAAAGCCTCGGTGTTGTGGCTGAGGAGAAGGTTGTCGAGAATATTGGGGTATCGTTGCCGGCGTATACTGAGATGGAAGCGAGTATTGAGAATGTTGGGAGTGTGATGAAGTCTCGTTGTTGGAGGAAGGGTTAGAGGACTGAGACGACGAAGCAATATCTCTGGTTGGTCTCGGACCGCCGCCAGATCTACCACCACCGCCATATCTACCACCACCGCCAGATCTAGCACCATGACCACCACCAGATTTATAACCATGACCACCACCGGATTTCATCGGAGAAGAATTCAAAAATTAAGAGAAAAAGAAGGTTTCGGAAAATCGAAAAGAGATATGAATTGGAAATCGAAAAGAGAGAGAGGGTTTCGGGAAATCGAATAGAGAGAGAGGGTTTCGGGAAATAATTAGGAGGGTTTGGGGAAATAATTAAGAGGGTTTCGGGTTTAATTTGATGGGGGGATTTTTAATGTGGGGGGAAATTATTACCGCATATTATTTCACACAAAATTTTGGGGAAATTTTTGATCCGTCGGAAAACAGTAACAAAGTAGTGGTACTTAAAAGACTATTTTGTGACTGAAAGAATCATTTTAGAAAAACTAACATAGTGGCAAAACAGTCGCAAAGAATACACTCAGTCACACTATAGTCTCAAAGTGTGACTTATTTGTGACTCGAAAATATGAGTATAAATATGTTTAGGATTTCATCACCAAAAACATATTGGATATGACTCTTTGATCATGTAAACTCTAATTTAAGAGTTAAATTTTGATAAAAGATCAAACAATATAATTGTAACTATTTTTGTAAAGATATACAACCTTAACTACTCTTCCTTTATAAAACACATGAAGAGTTAAAACATGTTTTGGAGGATATAAACATAATGTAAAAATTGGTGTTTTATTGATTTTGTTTTAAAAATTTAGTAAATAATATATTTCAGATATATGTAGAAATTTATAAGTTTACATGTTTTGTATTTATATTTGAAAAATTCTTAAACTAATTTAAAAGAGTCGCTAAACAGAAGCAATTCAATCACAGCTTCAGGTTGTAGTCACAAATTAATCCGGATTTGGTTGCAATTTAGACTCACTTTAAGACGTTTCTACGACCGCAGGAGTAAAATATTGAATTAAACAAAGTAGTCGCAAAGTAGTGGTATTTTAAGACTCCTTTGTGACAAATAAGTACAGAAAACAAGTAGAAAACATGCAATTGACAAAAATAGCACAAATTTAGGTTTTTGTTTCAAAGTTAGCACTGACTTTTAAAAATGACAAAAATAGCACAAAATTAAAATGAAAGAGCTTTGGACCAACAAAAACTAGAGTCCAGCAAGTTTTATTTTTCTCAAAAAAATCTCAAAGCCCAAGAGATCACCTTCACCTTCACTTTCTCAAAATCGCATCTTCTTCCGTCGCCAAGAGATCTGATACGGCGGTGGTTAGACGCCGACTCATCCCTTCTCTCGGACTCTCTTCTTCTGTGACTGTTACTGGATACTCCGGTCGAAGCTCCGCTTACCCGACTTCTTTCCGTTCGATTAAATGCGTCTCTGTTTCTCCGGAAGCTTCAATAGGTGTGAAAAGCAATGCTTTTTTTTGGGTTTTGGATTTTGATTGATTTTAGTGATATATATAAAATGAGGGAAAAATTGTTGAACTTAAGCTATAAATTTCAATTCTTTTGACTAATTTGATTGGGGAATGTGAATCTTTGGTAACCTTAAGTTAAGCTTTAGAGATTACAGCTGTGAAATCAGTTCCGTGAAACATGTTTTATTGGTTTCATTTGCAGTAAGTGATACAAAGATAAACCAGTTTCCAATCAACGATGGCATCACAAAAGTGAAAAGCATCTTCTCGGTTGCAGAGTATGAGATACAGTGATAAATTATGATGGTGAAGTGTTTTTATATGGTTGATGTCATCTTCAACCAGATCTTTGTGTGTGGCTTTATACGTGCTGTCACACATTCCATTTTGGTGAAGAAGATTTGCAAGAAAGGGAAACTTGATGGTGCTGAAGCTTTTATCCATGCTTCTGCTTCCAATGATCATGCTGGATGCGGTTATGGTTTAGGCATTTTGGTCAAAATTTCAAGAAGCTACTAAGTTAGTTAGATAATATCAAAGTGGTGGTGGTGGTGCAGAAATGGCAGACGAGGTGACTGAGAGACATAATGAAAGTATAATGAAGGCTAGGTTCTTTGGTTTTGAGTTTCTTAGGTAGTTTGTTTGATCTTGTTGTTGTATATTGAAGGCTAGCTTCTTTGCCATGGTTTCATCTTTACATTCAGGAAGGAAACCCAGGTATTTAGGAAAATTTTATCAAATTTTAGGAAGACTATCATGGAAAATATAATTCATGAACGATTTCATAAAAATTCATGAAGACTTTCATGAACATATTTACTGTTACACATTCTCTTAAATTTCAAGAAAATTCATATTCAAATACAAAATTGTTAAATGGTTATAAAACATTCAGGAAGGATTCTCAAATATTTATGAAGGTTTTATCGAATTTCAAGAAGGTCTCTTCATGGAAAATTCATGGATGATTTCTTAAAAATTCATGAAGACTTTCATGAATATATTTACTATTATATGTTCTCTTTAATTTCAATGAAAAAAATCAAGAAGTAGGATGATCATAATACATCCAAGTAAAAAAATTGTTAAATGATCATAAAACATTCAGGAATGATTCCCATATATTTAGGAAGACTTTATCCAATTCAGGAAGACCTTCATAGAAAAATAAATTCATGACAAATTTCATAAAAATTCATGAAGACTTCATGAACATATTTACTGTTACAGGTTATCTTTAACTTCAAAAAAATTCAAGAAGTAGGATGATCATAATACATTCAAGTGCAAACTCTTGACGAATATAAGTATTATACAGATTTTACAAACAATCCATTGATGCGACTTGCTTCACCGCCGTGTTCAGCTTTGACTTGCTTCAAGAATGGGCATCTGAGAATGTCAAACTGAGAAGCCATGGGATTTTCTCCGGTACAATGATCCATTCTTGTTGAGGTGAAAAAAAGACAAGAATCTAAAACAAACAAAGGAATTATAAATAAGAAATCGAGATCAAAGCTAAGTAGCGAAAGAGAGAGGCAGAGGATACAAGTGGGTTCTTCTACATATGGGCCAGTAATAGAGTATCGGATGCAAGTTATATGGAGGAGAAATAGCTAAAAGATGCTCAAACAACATCCTCCAATCCAAGCTTTGATTATACCAAAATGATAAATCTCAATGAAAAGAAATCACATTTGAGTCAATCTAAGAACAACTGAGTAAAACCCAACAAATTTAAGAGGAGTTGAACAAAACCAAACACAAAACCAAAGCAATCGTGTGAGAATCATCAAAAAAGACTCGGGATTTATAATTACAAAAAGAATTCCAAAAATCAGTAGAGCAATGGAGTCTAAGAAGAGAACTAGTGATCCAAAAGAGAGAGTCTGTTCTCTGTCTCTTAAAACGACTAAAGCTAAATCAGATCTAAGCATATACACAAAATCAATGCTAAGAAATCACAAACACAAATTCTGGGCAAAAGGGTAGAGGGAGAGAGAGAACTTACGGATAAGAGAGGAGGAGGAGGCGATGATTGAAAAGAGAAATGAGATGAATCGATGAGAAGGCGTGTGTGTAAAACGATCCATTGATGCGACTTGCTTCACCGCCGCCTGTCAAAGTTTTGATTTTCTTCCTTTGTCGTTATTGTAACCGCCTTTGGAAGATAATCCAACAATTTCAAACTCTGAAATCGAAGAAGAAGAAAGAGAAATTGAAAGATAAGCCAACGGATTTAGTACCTGACTGAACCTTCACGGGAAAATCTGAGATCAAGGTTAGCCGGAGAAAAATGTGAAAGAGCTCGGATTTTGATTTTTGTGAGTTTTTTAAAATAATAATATTTCTCTTTATTAATTACTAAATATTAAGAAATGCTAGTTTTGGAACATTCCAATGTGTGTGCTAGTTTTGGAACAAAAACCCAAATGTGTGCCATTTTAGGGTATTTCTCTTTAATAAAATTACAAAAACACAAATTTTAAACATGAAAATTATTCATATTCCTCATTTCATTTTCATCATCTTCATCCTCATCTGAAGACGAAGACGAAGATGAGTAGTTACCATGAAATTCGTCTTCTGGTTCAGCGTCGTTAATCTCAAAATCAATTTCTTCATTAGGATGATTACCATCTACGAAACTGTCAATTATGATCTCTTCTATTGTATCTGTCATTCCATCATCAACTGTTTGCTGCAATATAACAACCTCCTTTTCTTTTAAATTTCCTTGTACAGCATGTCTTTGATTAACTTTCACAACGTTGAGCCAAAGTTTTTGAGGTCGTTTAGTGTGAGAATATGAAAGATAACAAACTTGATCAGCTTGAGAACCTACACATTAAAAAGAATTCTCCAGTTAGATGTATATATATATATATATATACATATATTAATATGTATTTAAAATAGAACAATACCTAATATAAATGGTTCATAATGTTGGTATCTCCTTGATGACAACATGTCAACAATGCATCCATCGCGTATTTGAGTGCCTTTGTTAATAGTAGGGTCATACCATTCACAATAGAAAAGTGTGATCCGTAAATTCATAAATCCTGGATACGTAAGCTCTATGATATTGTCAACGGTCCCGTAAAAATCGTCCTCATCAAATGCATCAGAATAAGTTTGTCCTCGGACACATACCTCATAATTCATTGTTTTTTTAGTGAGACCGTGAGTTTTAGTGTGAAATAGATAACCTCTTGTAAAATATATTGGCAATGACTTGACTTTATTTTTAGGATCTTTCACGACTTCATGGACCCATGGAGAAAAACTTTCAAAACCAGCACGTACATGTTTAATATATATATATATATACTCAAAATTTTAAAAAGCAATATTTATCATGTTGATATAGTGAATAGGTGGGTAGTAAAACATACATATTACTTAATCTATTCATGGAAATCTTCATCTCTTTTCGACCTAACATCTTCATCAGATAGTCCTGGATATTCATATCGAATCTGCGCCTCCAACAATCTGTGTTTTATCAACATGAAGTAGATATATTAAAGTTTACCTAAGAATATATGGATATAATTAATTTTGGTGAATCGCAAATACCTCTCATGTGGCTGGAAATAGGCACAATTGAGCAGAACATATGCATGTGCGCATTTATAATTTTTTTCAGTTAACCAAAATTCACTACTTTTACCGCCTGGACGACCCACTTGAGTGAATATATCTTGTACTGGTACAGGATATACAGGTACTTCACCTTCTTCATGCCGAATTAACCTGGTAAAGTTTATTTTGTAAATTATTTTTTACAAATTTAGAAATTGATACAAAAATTCAATAATCATATTTAGAGTTTTACCTTCTTCTGCTTGCTTTAGAAATGTGTCAAGCGAAATAGTATTCCTAGAAATAAGATATCTCATCATTCAAGTAGGATTGAACTATTGAGCCAGCTGGATATCTTTTGTTCTTGGCTTGCCTTTTAAACGGTTAAAAAACCTTTCGAAAGGATACATCCACCTATAATGCACAGGACCGCCAAGTTGTGCTTCATAAGGTAGGTAAACAGGTAGGTGCTCCATTACATCAAAAAAGGAAGGAAGGAAGATTTTCTCCAAATTACACAAGATCATGACAATATTATCCTTCATAATTTGGAGGCAGGATTGCTCCAATGATCTACTACATAGGTCGCGGAAAAATGCTCTATTCCCTACAAAATTAAAACATGATATGTTGTTATATATACCTATAATATCAACAACTAGACCAAATTACATATTTAATTTATATACCTGAAATCGCCAGGTGCACATTACGCGGTAAAAGCTCTGCAAATATAAACGGAAGCAATCGTTCCATAAACACATGGCAGTCACCACTCTTCATTCCCGAAAACTTTCCATTTTTCATATCTGCACAACTAGCTAAATCTGCAACATAGCCGTCTGGGAATATAACATCTTCTTTTACCCATTTTAATAAAGCCTCTTTCGCTTTGGTTTTCAATCTCCAAATAGGAAATGGGGCTCTCCCATGAGCATCCAGATGTAAATCTTGCCGGGAACAAAATCATGCAATATCTAATCTTGACTTCACGTTGTCTTTTGATCTGTCTTTTACATTCATAGCAGTGTACATCAAGTTATCAAAGACATTTTTCTCGATGTGCATCAAATCCAGGTTGTGCCTTAAATTCAGATCGACCCAGTACGGTAACTGCCATAATATGCTTTCTTTATACCAATTATGCCATCTCCCGTAGCCTTTAACTTTCTTTTCGTGACCATTCCCACCGCAGATAGATGTTTTAGGTGCTTTGGCCTTCCTTATACGCTCGTATATAGCTTGACTAGTCAGAGATGCAGGTGGATAGTCATTCAATGAATCTTTTTCCTTCAAAAAGTCCTTTTTATTCTTCCGCATCGGATGACTTGTTGGAAGAAAGCTCCTAGGACTGTCAAACCAACATGTTTTCCTCCCAGCTGGTAATTGAAAAGCACCAGTGTCATCCATACAAATAGAACATGCTAATCTTCCATGTGTCGTCCATCCCGACAACATACCGTACGCCGGAAAATCGCTTATTGTCTACATAAGAACATCTTTCATGTTGAAATTTTGATTTAGTGAGATATCATAAGCCTCAACGCCATTATACCATAACTCCTTTAACTCATCGATTAATGGTTTGAGGAAAACATCAAGGCTGGCTCGTGGGTGGTTTGGTCAGCATGCCATCTCATTGATGATGCGGTCTTTTCTGATTGGTACATCCTCTTCAATCTATCAACAATAGGTAGATACCACATACGACTGAAGGGTATTCTGAGGCTGGCTCGTGGGTGGTTTGGTCCGGAGTTCAGAATCATAAGAAATAAATACTCTCTATTCATGCACATATCTGGAGGTAGGTTGTATGGAGTTAAGATCACAGGCCACAAAAATAATTTTTGGACATCCCAAAAGGATTAAAACCATATGTACATAACCCAAGGTAAACATTTCGTGTTTCTTGTGCAAATGTGGGATGTAAATGTTGGAAATTCTTCCATTCAGGCGCATCAGATGGATGACACATTACTCAATCTTATGAATCATGCTCAGCATGCCATCTCATTGATGATGCGGTCTTCTCTGATTGGTACATCCTCTTCAATCTATCAGCAATAGGTAGACACCATATACGTCTGAAGGGTATACTAGTTCTTCCCTCACTACTTTTGTACCTTGGTTTTCCACAGAACTTGCAATGCTCCAAATTCCCATCTTCTTTCCAGAAGAGCATACAATTCTCTATACATACATCAATTGTATGGTATGGCAATCCTATCTTTCGCACTAAAGTCTTTGTCTTATAGTATGAACCAGTAGCTTGATTACCCTCTGGTAAAACCTCCGTAAACAATTCAGCCCATGAGTCCATGCATGACTCAGAAAAATTATTGTCTACCTTGATGTTCATGAACCTAGACGCCAACGATAATTGCGAATGACCTTCATGACATCCATCATAAAGTGGATTATTGGCAGCATCTAACATGTCATAGAACTGTTTCGCCTCTTGAGTAGGTTCTTCATGAACATTATCATATCCACTTTCATATTCATGATACTCATTAAAAGGCGTGGTATCATGAAATGCATCATTCACCATCTCAGCATATACATTTCCCTCAAATCTTATTGGTTGACTACCAGGTTGGCTATCATGTTGACTACCTGTAACAACCCGTCTCGTGGACCCCACTAGCCTCACCGCTAGCCCACTAGCCTCACTGCTAGCCGCCCAAACGGACCCCAAGCTGGCCTTGCAGGGCATCGATCCTAACCCATCACTGTGGATATCCCAATCCACCAGTAGGTTATTGGTGCGCCAAGCGTTCCTTGAACCCTGGTCCTCACCCTTTAACAACCTTCCCAGAGGACAAGTTGCCACCAATTGATCTGCAGGTCAATTGGTGGCAACTTGTCCTCTCGGAAGGTTGTTAAAGGGTGGGGACCAGGGTTTGAGGAACGCCTGGCGCACCAATAACCTATTGTGGATTTAGATGAATAGTTCCATTTGTCCAGTGAGGGGTTAGGATCGATGCCCTGCAGGGCCAGCTTCGGGCCTATGGGGGAAAGCTAGCGGTGGGCTAGTGGGGTCAACGGGACGGGTTGTCACACTACCATTACTAGTATATCTGTAGTAGGATAATGACTATTGGTTCCTACCCCTAGCACGTCATAATCTTCACCATGTTCAGACCATACATAATAATTTGGTATAAATCCTTTAGTATGCAAATGATTAGATATTGTCGTACCATGCAAAATAACCTCGTTCTTACATTTTACGCAAGGACAGTAGAACCTACCTCCACTGCTTTGTACTTAAGGTGTTTTCGAAATTCATGAACGGCTCCACCCCCGCCAAAAATTCTTTAGAGATATTATTTGTTCTTCCATCGATCCGATTATACATCCACTCTCGAGATGAATTCCACATAGTTTTTTCAACTCTATTTTTTAAAAACATTTTTTTCCTTCTTTTTTTTTTCCCTCTAGAAAAAACTATTTTTTTTCCTTCTCCTCTAAAAAAAAACTCTTTTCTTTCTTACTTTTCTTTTTCTTCCGTCTCTCTTATTACACACTAATGAGAGCGATATGAATGGAATGGTGAGAGCGATGTGTTATATATAGTATAAACTTTGCGACTACCAACAAAAGCGTCGCAAATTATGACTCATTTGTCACTCTTTAACCACGTAATAGAGACAAAATAAAGGTCGCAAAAGTTCAGTACAAACGGAAAGTTCAACATTTACCACGTTTTTTACCGATATCACTGACCGACTGCTTTGCGACGCCTTTGCGACTACGAACAGAAGCGTCGCAAATTACGACTCGTTTATCACACTTTAACCACATAGTAGAGACAAAGTAAAAATCGCAAAAGTTCAGTACAAACGCAAACTTCCACATTTACCACGTTTTTTACCGACATCACTGACCGACTGATTTGTGACTATAAATGTTACAGCAAACTAGAAGTGGCAAATACGTCGTGATTTTAAGACACCTTTGCGACTCTTCTTGCTGACTAAATCTTCAGTTTTTAACTCGTCATAAATTGCGATCATTTTGGGACTTACTATTTCTTGTCGATACAATGTTCCACGCATAATAGCAACGATTTAGAGACTTAAAGTTGGTGTTGTAAATTTGCGACTGTTTTACGTCCAAAATATTCGTCATCGTTAATCCATCGCAAATATGTCGCAAAATGGTCACAAAAGTTTGCGACTAAAATTTAGTCACAAAAAATAGTCCCAATCTGCAGGTTTTCGTGTAGTGATATAATGATGATTGATGAGATACATCATCTATGTTAACATCCAAATATTGTTTAAATTCTTTTATTATTGCTTTCGCATAAAATCTACATACGGACATTGTATATATATATATATATATATATATATATATATATATATATATATATATATATCAAAATGGCGTAACATGCAAGGTAATTTTTACGTTCATGATATCTTGTAGCGTTGACTATGCCCTATGCATGATCTCTTGTCAACATGGACTTTTCACATCGACTGCTTCTTGAATATGGCTGCTTTTAGCGCTCTTAAATCTTATCTATACTGCTATATATATATATATATCTAGCGACTAGCGATAATAATACAACTTTAAACAACGACAAAAGAAAATTAAAAATCGTTATATTAAATTTGATCTAGTGACAACGTCACCATTCTTCTCCACTTATTCTATAAAAACGACCTTGTGACCGGTAATACTGCCATGGTAATTGTTACTTGCAGCGACTTTGGAATAATCAAAGTTTACTTCTTTATTATAATTGCTAGCTCTAGGAAAATATGACATTTCAATAAAAATAATTTAATGGTGGCGACTTATTTACCAAAGGATCAAGACCAAAATGAGGTTCAACAACTTTTGTGAACGTATGATAAGGTAATCTATGGTGAAAACTTTTTAACGTCACATGTAATCAAATTGTGATTCCAGTTCCATAATTAAAATATTATATGAGGTGGTTCAAGTGGAGATATGATTCGGAACTTGTGCTTTGGTCATTATTTTCAAATGACACTTTTCTGAGAATTAGAAACTAGAGACGACATCCTAGAGATTTATTAAGATAAACATGTACAGAGATATAGAGAAACCAGAATTGGATAAATTTGACGGAAGGACTCCAAACCATATGATAAGAGTGTTATCCTACTTTGTGATATCTTAAGGACCGAACCGAGCTGATCTTATTGCGGATTGATTTGTCAATCGTCATAATCAATCTCACTACAAAGACGGGTGGGTAGCTAACTCTAACCTCTGCTGTTTCGTTCATCCCAAATAACTTATTTTTTCCAAAACAAAAAAGAGTGAAAAGTCTCTAGCTTAAGCGAAGAAGATGGCAGTGAATTACAAAAACACCAAAATTCAAATCAACTTAAGCTTCCTTTATAACGTACCAAACAAGAGAATCAAATATGTGATTATACTAAACTTTTGATTCTGCAAGTTCTTTCTTCAGCCTTGAGCAGGAACCGGTACCAAACTGGGAACAAAAGTACAGTGCAAAGGCCAAGTATCAACCACATAATCTAATATACGAGTTTTACTGATCAACTTACCTTCCCCAAAAACATAAATCCAAGTCTGACCAGTGTTGTCGCAAGAGCACACCACGAGCCTTTAATCTTCCACGAAGTAACTTGGCCTCGAATAGTGTACAGTCTCTACTAAATCCGGCAAGTTAGGACTTGAAAAGTCATGAAATTCATCCAAACCACATCATCACCATTCTCATAGTTAATCATGTTCTCGGTCACCCAAATCTCAATCCTCTATGTTACAGTGCATTGATTTAGCAACGAAAACCGATCTCCCCTAAAGATCCTAAGGACAAGAGCACCCCCATCATGGTTTATCCCACGTGGTAGATTACAAATAGTTTTAAATTCGCTCGAAAGGTCGAATTTAGAAATGTGGTAGCACAAGGGATCGGTCTTTTCACGGAAACAGACCCAATACAAAGTTCCATTCAGGGATACAGCACTTTCAACATAAACAGCGTTTGGGCTACTACTACTAGTAGTACTACCACCAGTTTCTGACTTATAGTATATCCACATATCGGAGGAAAAGTCATAGATTTCCCACAATTCAGGATGATCTTCCTTCCCAGGGGCACAGGCAACCATCTTGTATTTCTTATTTTCGTATACTATGCCATCGAAAGCCATACGATAACGTTTTAAACTGGGCTCGATCCATCTACTCTGCCCCAACCATGGGTTCCAAACAACAGCTCCTCTCTTCTTGCCACATAACAACAACTCATTGCAATCAACCAATTTTTTAAGTTCCAAAGATTCTAAACCGGGAGTATCTAAGGGTAACTCACGTACCCCTATCACGGGATCGATGCTTACCGAATAAATCTTGTGTTTGGTTGCTAGGATGAACCTAAATGTCATCTTGTGGTTGTTAATGAACGCCTTGTCGTCGAAAAGAGCGTTCCATTGTTTCGATACGGCTCTCAAGCGAACGAGAACATTAGGTGGGACACGAGAGAGTATCTCTTCGATCATCTCCCATGGTAGATTCTTCACATGCGCCACCTCTTCACCTTTTTTCTTCAGATGTGTCATCACTTTACCTCACATAGGGTTTTCGTTTAGTTTCTATCTTTTTATTTTTTAGTTTCTATCATATCTCTATATAATTAAAAAAAAAGAGGAGTACGTTTGGATAAATGTCCGAAATCCTCTTGATATTTACTCAAATTGCCACTCAATTATGGCAAAACTAAAACGTTTCTAAAAATTAAAAAGGGCAAATTCGTCGGCCCATACATAAAAAAGATTACCCGACCCGCTTGGATGAGGATCCTCGTCTTTTTCCAGAAACCCGACTTTGTAGTTATTTTGGACCGGGCGTACATAACAAAATTCCTCCCAAAAAAGCCTGCAAACGAAAACAAAAAAGCCCATTACGAAAATATATTTTCCAAACTGTTTCATAATTTCTGAGGATCTTCGTCAGTTTCAAACCACAACAATCACGGCTTTATCATCGCTAATAAAAGATATTCGCTCAATCAATCATTCAAAAATTATAGCATCTTAATCTCCAAAAATCCCTAAATGTTAGTATTGCATAATCTAAACTTCCCCCTTATATCAAACCTAACAACCAAATAAACCTTGATCTTAAACGTATCTAAGATTTTATGCTTTATACATGCAATCTACCCATTCACCTATAAATATCGTCAACAAACGCATAAACTAAATTATCTCACAGTCAATATTTCTCGAGAACAAAGTTTCAAACACAAACCTCACAATGGCTGCTTCCTACGCTTTCCTCCGCGACATCAAACCTTTCAAGACTTCGTGGAAGGTGAAGGTTAGGGTCCTGCATACATGGAAAACATACACCACACAATTTGGTGAAACCTTTGACATGGTACTCGCTGATGTCCAAGTAAGTATAAAGATCATATACTTTTCTAATATGTACACATATAATAACCATATACATATTCCTAATTTATTTGCGGGTCATTTACAGGGGACAAAATCCATGTTTCGTGCAAAAAAGATCTAATATGCCGGTTCGAGAACAGGCTCACTGCTGGACAATGGAGATCCATTGAAAATTTTGGTTTAAGTTTTCCCTCCGGCCAATTCAAACCAACCAGTCATCGATACAAGATGACTTTCATGGCTCAAACAGTAGTGGATAGGATCGAGTCTATATCTGATGATCCGTACCTATCTCTCAGCCGATTTGACTCCGTCTTATCTGGAAACCTGAATCCAAACTTCCTAATAGGTAAAAATCAATCTAGCTCCTAACTCGCTCCATTTATTCAATGGTAATAACTAAATTTTGATCCTCTTTAACCAGATATTATTGGTCAAGTGGTTAATGTTGGTGAGATGCAGACGATAGATGTCAATAACAAGCCCACACACAAGATTGACTTTGAACTCAGGGATGAGAGGTACTTAGCATGCGTATTAGCGACTCTTAAACCTCGCGGCTTATAGTTGATTGATTTTTACATTTAAACTAATAATAGTTTGTTTCAAATTATAGTGATGTGAGGATAACATGTACTTTGTGGGCATCATTTGCTGATCAAATCTATGCTGCTTGCCAAGAAGTTGATGTGCACAGGGTGATTTGTCTTCTTAGATTTGCAAATATCAGACTCTATAATGGTGAGTATTTGCTGGTTTATGAAACTGTTGGATATAATATATTCCAAGATTAAATTTTGCTTTTGTTAGCCACGCCTTCATAGATGTGAGGACTATCTCAAATGCGTTCCATGCGTCTCAACTTATTATTAATCCAGACTACGTTGAGGTTATAGAGTTCATGGGAAAGTAAGTATTAATGA
>NC_025699.1:22049323-22049902 GCF_000633955.1 Camelina sativa
TTTGTCACGAAGGCATAGAATACTATTTGATTATTGAAATTCTTAATGTAGGTTGCCAAATGATGGACTTGCTCTCACTATCCTTGAGGGCAATCCAAATCGTGAACTACAGTTAGCCAACAACAGAGAGTTCTACCAACAGTTTCCGAGTAGGACAATCAAAGAAATCCTAGAAGCCCACGAGGTATTCCTATAAAACCCTCATATAAAACTCACAGAAATTGCGCTTTATCATATGTTATAACCCGTGAAAATAAGAGTTTTCGATAATGGCATAGGTTGGTAGGGTGAAACTGGTCTGTACTATTTATGCTATCGACTGTGATTGGGCGTGGTATTACATAGCATGTAAAAAGTGTAACAAGAAGGTGACTAAGGTGAAGCCAAACACAGCTGGAAGTGCTGCCTTGGTAGGCAAACCGAAATGGTATTGTGAGACTTGCGATCGACAAGTGATCAATGTGTTAGCTAGGTAATACAACTGAACTACTTATACACCTACTTTTAAATTAATTATCACTATGTTAAAAATGTTGTCATATGTTTAGGTACAAGACACATGTCAATGTCATGGACGAA
>NC_025699.1:22049962-22085204 GCF_000633955.1 Camelina sativa
CATACACATATCTAAGTATATCTTGAACATGTAGCATATGACCGAACACAATTATCACTAACAATATATACTGATAGATATGCAAGTACAAGGTGGTAAAAGCAAGAATAAAAGAGTAGTAAATCGGGTTTTACAAGACATTACAAACCAACCTCACTTTGTGAGAAGACAGAGTGAAGACAATCCTCCAAAAGGTAATACTAAAAGCCTGCGATATATGATAAAATGTATGAGTTTGTTTTTATCTTCATAGCAACAGTCACTTGAGTAATATTGACTTTGTAATATATACCAATAGATATACATGTACAAGATGGTTCTAACCATAAAGTGAGAAAAAACAAAAAAAAAGGCTCCCAATTTGGAGGATATTCTTGAGGAAACTACTTATGCTTCTTCAAGTGAAGGTAATATAAAAATTAAATGAATCTGATTATTTGAAAAGCAATTTTAAAAATGAATCTATTACAATGTTGACTTCGATACTTAATAAGCGGTTATGATCTGACAGATAATGAACAGAACTTTGATGTTAGTAGTCAAGAAGACAGTGACTCCGATAATTCAGTGGCCAGTAGTGACGTCTTCGTTGAATCAGAAATTCGGCTGATGGTCCAGAAAATTAGCGAGAGATATAAGAGACGACGTAAAGGTTTCAATGTTAAATCATTGTCTTTAGGTGGATCCAGAAAATTGAATTCAAAAGGTGACAATATATCTCAGAACAGACCAGAAGGTAATATTTGAGAAATAATAACAACAGGACCCGCTGTTTTTTAAAGTTTTGTTATAATCTAATCGATAATTTCTGATTCGTGATGTAGGAACTGAATATTTAGATCATGGAGATCCAACATACAAGTGTGCTTACTGTGGAGCTATGATGTGGTATGATGAGAGAGTAAACAAACAAAGAAGATCAAGAAAACCTAAATTCTCTCTCTGTTGTTTACAAGGAACAGTCAAATTACCATTCATCAGAGAGGCACCAGAGCTCATTAGAGAATCGCTTAGTAAGGACGATACTCTAAGTAGGCATTTTAGAGAAAATATACGAGCATATCCTCTAATTTTTCCCTATGGTGAAGATGGTTTCAGAATTGGAATAGAGAAGGGCTTTAGAGGTGACAAAACAGATACAGAAAAAAAGTTTATTAGTCTTAGACAGTGGTTTGCTTTCAGGATCCAAGAAAGAGAGAATGAATCCCAAACTCTGTTAAGGTCTAAGCGTCTATTCCAACAGTTTTTGGTAGATGCATACACCAGTTTGGAATCAAACAGGTTGAAGTATATTAAATTTAACCAGTCGAATCTAAGATGTGATAATTACGCATCTCTTGAAGCAGCAGCCGAAGGTGGAAACAATAACATGGAAGAGCAGGGGAAGCAAGTTCGAATCCCTGCCTCTTTTACTGGTGGACCTCGCTATATGTTGCAGAGTTATTATGATGCCATGACTACATGTAAACAGTATGGGTTTCCCGACTTATTCATTACTTTTACATGTAATCCCAAGTGGCCAGAAATAACAAGGTACTTGAAGAAGAGCAAATTGAATTCAGATGATAGACCAGACATTATGTGTCGGATGTTCAAGATAAAACTTGAGTCTCTTATGAGAGATTTAACAGAAGAACATATACTAGGGAAGACTACAGCGGGTAAGTATTTTGTTGAGCTTCCTAAATTAAATTCTGGTCTAAGATTTTACTAACAATCTGTTTGCTACTAATGCAGCAATGTACACCATTGAATTTCAGAAAAGAGGACTACCCCATGCTCATATCCTTCTATTCATGGATCAAAGTTGTAAATTACCAACAGGCGATGATATTAACAAGATCATATCTGCTGAGATTCCAGATAAGCTTCAAGATCCTGAACTATACGATGTTGTCAAGGATTGCATGATCCACGGACCGTGTGGTGCTGCTAAACCAAATTCACCATGTATGGTTGATGGAAAGTGTTCTAAATTTTACCCTAAGGTCCATGTTGAAGATACAAGTGTTGGCAAAGATGGATATCCAGTTTATAGGAGAAGAGTATCTATGGCTTATGTAGAGAAGAATGATATAAAGTGTGATAACAGATATGTTGTTCCTTATAATCGTCTCCTATCATTGCGCTATCGGGCTCACATCAATGTTGAGTGGTGCAACCAATCTGGTTCCATCAAGTACTTATTTAAGTATATTAACAAGGGACAAGATCGTGTAGCATTTGTGATAGAACCTAAAAAAAAAACTACTTCAGTTGATAATGGCGAGGGTAATGGTTCTAACATCACAAAGGAAGCAGGGACTGGACATACTTCATCTTCTATAAATCTCGAAGAAAAGAAGAAAGATGAAGTAAAACATTGGTTTGATTGCAGGTATTTGCTTTCCCCATTATTTTAAAAATTAAAAACTATATACTGATTATTGAGCGTTTGTGTAGAAAAATTGATATTCACATTTTTGGCTTTTTAAAGATATGTTTCAGCTTCGGAAGCAGCTTAGAGGCTTTTCAAATTTCCAATACAGTATAGAAGCATACCAGTGATGAAACTTCCATTCCATCCTCCAGGAAAGCAACCAGTTTATTACAAAAGAAAAGAGAACATTGAAGATGTTTTGGAAAGAAGAGCTAATGTGGATTCTATGTTCATGGCCTACCTTAAACTGAATCAGGTTAACGAGTTTGCTAGACAGTTCACTTATGCTGAAATACCAAAATATTTTACTTGGGATGGTAAAATAAAGCAATGGAAGCTTAGGGAGAGAGGTTTCTCTATAGGAAGAATCAATTATGTACCACAGAAGATGGAAGCTGAATATTACATGAGAATACTTCTTGGTATAGTGACTGGTCCTAAAAGTGATGAAGATATTAGAACATACAGAGGTGTTGTCTATGATACATATAAAAAAGCATGTTGGGCACGTAGTATTTTGGAAGACGACCAGGCTTATATAGACAGTATTTTAGAAGCAAGTGCATGGTTTTTTGGACCGCAGCTGCGTAATTTATTTACAATGATGCTTTTAGATGGTTGTTTATCAAGACCTGAGCATGTGTGGGAAACAACTTGGCAAGTATTATCAGAAGACATCGAGAACATGAAAAGAGAACAATACAATAATCCAGGTTTGAGAATCTGTTTTTTTTTTTTAAATAAGAGTTTTAAAGTTATTATAGGTCTGTCTAGGAAGAATTAGATTGTGCCAACTATTATATCACTAACATGTAATATCATCTGCAGCATTGAATTTAACAGAGGATGAGAAGAAGAATTATACTCTCTATGAGATAGAAGAGTTGATGTTAAGCAATGGTGGAACTCTACAAGCATTCGACGATATGCCTAAGCCAACTGATATGGGTGTTGATCATTCCAACCGTCTCATTACAGAAGAAAAGAACTACAATCGTGATTATTTGAAAGAGAAACATGATGAATGGATAAGTAAGATGACATCAGAACAACGAGCTATATATGAAGAGATCATGTGTGCTGTTTTGAAAGACAATGGCGGAGTGTTTTTTGTATACGGCTTTGGAGGGACTGGAAAGACTTTTATGTGGAAAACTTTGTCTGCTGCTGTGAGATATAGAGGATTGATAGCAATAAATGTCGCATCAAGCGGTATTGCGTCTTTGTTGTTGGAGGGTGGAAGGACTGCACATTCAAGGTTTTGTATCCCAATAAACCCTGATGATTTTTCAATGTGTAATATCAATCCTACTTCAGATCTTGCTAACATGTTGAAAGAAACATCTTTGATCATATGGGATGAAGCACCAATGATGAGCAGATATTGTTTTGAGAATTTGGATAGAAGTTTGTCAGATATTATGAGAAATGGTGATACTAAGCCCTTTGGTGGAAAGGTTGTTGTGTTTGGAGGTGATTTCAGACAAGTTCTCCCAGTTATCAACGGTGCTGGTAGGGCTCAAATTGTTCTAGCCTCTTTAAATTCATCATATCTGTGGGAACATTGTAAGGTTCTAACTTTGACAAAGAACATGCAGCTTATGTCAAATGGAGTGTCTGATAGTGAAGCAGAAAGTATTAAGGAGTTTTCTGATTGGATATTAGTAGTTGGGGATGGGAAAATAAATGAGCCTAACGATGGGGAAGCTCTAATTGATATTCCAGATGAATTCCTAATCAAGAATGTTGGTGATCCGATCGATGCTATAAGCAGAGCCGTGTATGGAAATTTGGAAATGTTGCACAACGAAAAGGATCCTAAATTTTTTCAGACCAGAGCCATCTTATGTCCAACAAACAAAGATGTTCACACTATAAATGAACGATTGCTTGAAAAGCTTCAAGGTTAGTAAATACTCAACTATATTTTTTTTTTGCAGCAGCTTGCTCATGAAATAATAAATATGTTCTAAATTTATTATATACAAGAGAAGAAATGGTGTACTTAAGTGCTGATAGTATTGATCCTCAGGATAGCGAATCACTAAACAACCCAGTATTCAGTTCTGATTTTTTGAATAGTATAAGACTATCTGGATTGCCAAATCACAGTTTACGTCTTAAAATTGGTGCTCCTGTCATGTTGCTACGGAATATTGATCCTAAAGGTGGTTTATGCAACGGTACAAGATTGCAGATTACACAGATGGGGAATAATGTTTTAGAAGCTTGCGTTATTACGGGGGACAGAGTTGGAGACAAAGTTTTGATTCCTAAGATCTTAATTAAACCATCAGATACTAAGCTGCCTTTTAGGATGAGGAGAAGACAGTTTCCATTAGCAGTGGCTTTTGCAATGACAATTAACAAGAGTCAAGGACAATCACTAGAAGAAGTGGGTTTGTTTCTTCCTCGACCTGTGTTTTCTCATGGACAGCTATACGTAGCTTTGTCAAGGGTGACATCAAAGAAGGGTTTGAAAGTGCTTATCGTGGATAAAGAAGGGGAGCCACAGAAGCAGACAATGAATGTCGTTTTCAAGGAAATATTTCAGAATCTATAGAAATAGTTTGGGTATCCAACATCGGTTAACAGATTTCAGAATCTAATTAAAACAAAGCTATGTATGAGTTTTGAAAGCGAAGTCTTTATTTTTTAAAAACATTGGTCTAGGTTTTCATGAATCGTTAAGAGATATGGATGTTTTTTAAAAAAGATTAGAGTATTTAACCCAGAAGAAAATTTCATTATAAACCAATATTAATTATCTTAATACTCAGATGGAAATAATTTCGTCAAAATATTGTCCTTTACCAGAAAAATCAACAAAATATTTTCCTTCTTTTTTTGTTTTCCTATTATTACGTTCTCACCAAATCTGTTTACTAAAATCGTTGTAGAATATTTTATTCCGATTGAAATCGCGGTATATCCTGCTTAATTTTAAACAAATTTGGAATAAAACCCTAAAAAGCTAAATAGTATAAAATTCTATGTAAGGTTCTAACAATCAAACACATAAGCAAAAAAAAAAAAGGTAAACCTCTACCTCTCTAAGAGAAGAAATAATATGAAAAACAATCAAGATCCACTTATTCGGGCTTGGTTTGATCTGAATGTTACGTGTTCGGAGGCTAGAGATCTTACTTTTGAAGAAATCCCTCAGTTTTTTTCATGGAATCAGAAGCTGAAACTTTTTGAAAGAAAGCAATTAACACTCGAGAAACGAAGGACAACAGATATTTCAAGCAACTTTCATGGTAATGTTTGTTTGAAACTCCTTTTCAGGTATTTGAAGGGACCAAGGAATGATGAAGATTTGAGGACCTACAATGGTGTGCTCTACGACTCATACAAGGAAGCATGTTTGGCCAGAGGTTTACTGGAGGAATGATGTGTGGAAGCATCTAGATAGGGTGAAATTTTTTAATATTTTTATTTACTTATCTGTTAGCATTATTATAAGAAGATGAGCAGGAGACTACAACTGGTGCTACAAGACATCATATCAGAAACCCAATCCGCCTTTGTCCCCAAAAGAGCTATTACCGATAACGTCCTCATCACTCATGAAGCCCTGTATTATCTCAAAACATCAGGAGCTACAAAGAGATGCTATATGGCCGTTAAAACTGATATGAGTAAGGCGTATGACCGTCTAGAATGGGACTTTATCAAAGGAGTCCTTGAAAAAATGGGGTTTCATTAGACCTGGGTGCAGTGGATAATGCAATGCATTTCTACAGTATCCTATGCTTTTCTACTGAATGGATCAGCTCAAGGATCAGTCTTACCTCAAAGAGGAATCAGGCAGGCAGGGAGACCCCCTCTCCCCCTATATATTCATCCTGTGCAGTGAAGTTCTCTCAGGCCTGTGCTCTAAAGCTCAAGAAAATGGCAGCCTCCTTGGACTCAGAGTGTCACAACGAAGCCCCCGACTCAACCACCTCCTTTTTGCAGATGACACAATGTTCTTTTGTAGGTCAGATGCTCAAAGCTGCCTCACCCTAGTGAAGATCCTACAAAAGTATGAAAAGGCATCAGGTTAAATGATAAACAAGGCGAAATCGGCCATCACTTTCTCAACCAAAACGGAGGAGCATATAAAACAGCGGGCTCAACAAATACTGGGAATACAAAGAGTTGGAGGGCTCGGGAAATACCTCGGTCTACCGGAGATGTTTGGAAGAAAGAAACGGGACATGTTCAACCAAATCATAGATCGAATAAACCAGAGAGCTCGTAGCTTCTCCACCAGGTTATCTATCTACAGCTGGGAAAGCCATCATACTCAAGTCGGTCTTAGCCTCTATGCCAACATATACAATGTCCTGTTTTAAGTTCCCCAAGTCCCTCTGCAAAAGAATACAAACCACATTAACTCGATTTTGGTGGGATTTTCTGAAGAGAAATGAAGTATGTCGTGGATTGCATGGTCAAAAATGGCTAAAACAAAAAAGGATGGAGGCCTGGGATTCAAAGACATTACCGGGTTCAACGATGCCCTCCTTGCCAAAGTAAGCTGGCGAATCTTATCGAATCCCTCATGTCTGCTGGCACGGGTTATGATGGGAAAGTACTGCTCTGATCAATCTTTCCTGGAGTGCAAAGTCTCGTCATCTGCATCCCACGGATGGCGTGAAATTTGCATTGGAAGAGACCTGCTAAAGTCAAATCTGAGGGTAGCCATTGGATCCGGGACTGACACAAGCGTATGGTTGGCCCCGTGGCTATCACTCTCTACCCCTCTCACCCCAATGGGACCACCGACAAGAGAAATGCAGCATTTGAAAGTTAGTGATCTTATCTGCCCTACGACCAAAGAGTGGAATAAAAGGATGATCTGTGAAGTCTTACCTCAATATGAACAGGAGATCCTAGCCTTAAACCAAGTAAACTCGGAGCAAAGGATAAATGGGTCTGGCTACCCACCAAGGATGGACTATATAGTGCCAAAACAGGCTACCATTCAGCAGTTCGAACAGAGTACATCCACCCTGCTCAACCACCCGCCCTACAAAACTTTAATTGGATCACAGGCCTATGGAATATACATTGTGCCCCAAAAATAAAGTTCTTTATCTGGAAAGCCTTGCGAAGTGCAATACCAACAGGGAAAAACTTACAAGCGAGAGGTATCAACCCGGAGGCAAAGTGTCCTCATTGCGGGGAGGAGGAATCTGAATTGCACCTCTTCTTTCACTGCCCCGTGGCTGTAAAGGTATGGGATTTGACCCCTCTGAAATCCCCTGTAGCCCCTTTGCAGATAGCATCATTCCAAGCAGGAATTATCATGCTAAATAAGTCAATCTGCCTCCCACCGGTGGGAATCTCCCAAGGCCCCCTCTTTCCCTGGATCATATGGACACTATGGACAAACCGTAATAAGAAAATCTTCGAGCAAAAAGAGATGAAGAGCGAGGAGATTCTTAATCAAGCTATAAATCATGCAAAGGAGTGGATCGAGAACCAACCTATCAAGAAAAAGACGGTATCATTACCTCGAGCTAGCCTGAACCAGGATCGAGATCCCGATGTAATCCAGTGCTTCTCAGATGCTGCTTGGCGAGAGGACACAAAGCATGCGGGACTAGGATGGATCTTCAGTGCGCATCTCTCATCCCCAGATAAACCATTCAATCCACGGCGGTTAATGTCAGTTCTCCTTTGGTAGCCGAAGCATTAGCGCTGAGGGCCGCCATCAACCAAGCCCTCGATCTTGGTTACCAAAATGTTATCTTTGCTTCAGATTCACAACAGTTGATCAAAGCAATCATTGGCGAGCTTCCATCAAAGGAGCGTCATGGGATTCTCTTCGACATCCTACATCTATCGTTTCGTTTTCCCTTGTGTAATTTTAAGTTTGTTAAAAGAGAAGAAAACTTTAAAGCTGATCTGCTAGCTAAAGAGGCCTTACTATCTCTTAACTTTGTACCCTAAACCCATTTAATGAAAGTGTTTGACAAGAAAAAAGGTGATCCATATCCGGTAAAAACATAGCACTATGTGAAAATTATACACCACTAGTTATTCAATTGGACAAGGCGTGTGTAGGCACCAAACGCACCATCCGGTGCTTTTTCTCTGTATCCTTCTGCGATTGGCTTATAGTACCAATTTAAGACCACAAAACCCAATTTTTTTTTTCAGTCAAAGCTTGAATACCCAAACAGGGAAACATAAGGAATTTGCTTAATACTATTAAAAAGACAATGCAACATACAGTTTCAGTCTATAACCCTAACAAACGCAACCCTCGTCAATGCAAAATTTGCATATACTAGACTTACAAAGGGGTATTTTTATTTTATCATCCACTCAACGTAGGAAAGACTTTTAAGGTTTCCAAAAGCATCAAACACATTTCTCGAAAGCTAAACCTTTACTAAAGTTCATTAGCAAACAATTTGCTTTAGTGTTCGTAAAAGATCCAATTGGTTGACCAACAAAAAAAAAGAAACGAAGCAGACTAAAAACTTAATTATACGGAGAAAAGGAAAAATATATAAGGTTCAGGGGAAGAAGAAAGTTTTATTACCCTTTGTTTCGCGGTTGTATTTAATGTATATGTAATGCATATGAACTATGAAGAAGAATCGATCACTACTGCAAAATCCTCTGATGCAGATGTTTGGCTTCACAATATCCATTCATTTTTTCAACCGAAGGAACAAAGATGAGCGATCCAGTGATGACGAAGATAACGAAATCACCGGGTCTTATCGATGAGAAAGCTATGAGGAACTCCTGTTGACCATATTTTCGATCCGTCTTTTGATCTTTCAAGAAATACTTGAGACAATGATAGGATTGTGTTCGTTAATGTTTTAAGAATAATACATTAAATTCCAAAATAAAACAAAATCAAATGGATATTGAATTTTTTTTAAAATTGTATTTTAGAATACATCGACAAATGTTTAATCCAGTAACGATAGATTTTAATGTACTTCTCCAAATACATAATTGAATAATGTGTGATTTTAAAATACACTTAACTCAATTAAAATACAATCTTCAATAATACCCCCTATCTTAAATGTTATTGGTTCTATTAACTTTTTTTTTTTTTTTTGTCAACCATTGGACCACAACTGGCCGGCCCATTAGCCAAATTCCTATATTTGTAGGAACCGGAACTCGATCCGGGGTGTAATGGCGTCTTCTACAAATAAACTTATCTCCTGCCACTGCACTAAGGTCACTTCACGTTCTATTAACTTTTATTTTCTTGTTATTCCCTTCATTTCAATTTAAACGAGACTGTATAATTCTAGGCTTCTAGCCATCCGAAAGGCTTATAACTGACCTCGGGTTAACGATGGATTTTTTTTTTTTTTTTTGAAAAGAAAATAATATTATTGATAGGTGCAAGATGTCAAATTAAACATTTATGATCGATTGCCAAACTTTTAAGATGGATTGCTCAAAGTTCAAATGTTCAACGAACATAATACAATAGAGTTTTTTTCTGTTAATTTTTCTTAGTGAGCAACTTTTTTCAGTTTTGAATCATTGATGGATCGGAATTAATATAAGATTTAAATATTACCATAGCTATTTTTCAGTGAAATGCTCATATATACGATATACTTTTCAAAATGATATTGGGAAACTTTTTTATATCAATAATATAATATAATTTGACATGACCCAAGAGACATGAGCTCCATATTTGTATTATTTAATAAATATTGAGACAAGAAACAGTAACAGAGCTCCTTATTGTAATATATATAGATATATAAATATGGTTCGTACGTGTTTTATATGTGTGTGCGGCATGGTTACACATTAGTAAGGCTTCTGGTTCGGATAGTTCCCTGGAGGATCATAGTTGCAACTGATGATGGTTCCACCATTATTACACCTCACTTTAGCACATCCGACTCTCACTGAATTTCTCCAAACAACCTGAGTGTAGTGACCGCAAACTCCATTGCACGTGTTTGAATCGTAGTTGTAGTTAGCCTTCTCATTAACCCACAAGTTCACGGCAGCGACGCCAGACATGTCACCGCTACTCTTGGCCAAGTTCTCCCCGTAACGCCCATTGGAGTGTACGAGTTTGCAGTCGCCTTTTAGTTGCTCTGCGTATCTCCGAGCGTAGGCTGCAACCTCCTCGTCCCACTGCATGGGGCCTACGCCTACCTGGGACCGTGCCTGGTTGTGAGCGTTTACATAATCTTGGTTGCCGTCTTGAGCTTTGGAGAGAACAACAAGAGCACCTACAAGGACTGCCAAGATTATTAGAATGCGAGAATAGCCAATGACTTTCATTTTTCTTAGTTGATAATTTGATATAATGGGTATTCCAAGCTTTCTTTGTGTGTTGTGATTGATAAACATGGTTTATATAGAATTTCGAAAACTACCTCGCGTTTTGTGTGGCCATAAGAATATCGAAGTTTCGATAAATCTATACTAATAAAAAGTATGAGCTATAAGCTTCTAAGGCTGTCCACATAAGATTTAAAACCACCAATAAGAATTAGACATATCACTAATTAACATTTTTGGTTAAGGTGTCCATATAGTATTTAAAACAACCAATAGGAATTAGACATTTCATATATTAATATTTTTGAAAATATAGTAGTTTTCTATATTATTAAGTTTTTTTAGAAAATGGAAACATTTTAAATCTATACTAATAAAAGATATATATAACGTCCCATATCGGCTAGAAATGTTTTAGACAATGGTTCAGCACCATTATAAATAAGACTAATATACTTCCAACAACGAATAAGCAGGAAAGCTTGATTTATCAAGCGTCCAATTCTAAAAAATTATTCTGTTTAATATGATGTTTTATTTGAGCAAATAAAAACATTTAAAAAGTCTCTAAATATTATAATATTTAAAATTTTTAAAAACTTTAAATACTATAAATATTGAAATTTTTAAAAGTTTTTAGCTTTTACAAAATTTTAGGCATCCAAATTTAAAATTTTAATTCGGTTTATTTTGGTTCTTTATTTTAGAGAATTTAAACATTTTAATATTTAAACGATAATAAAATTTCCAAGATTACATATACAATTGATTTCCTGTTCTTTAATTTTAGACAATAATAAAATTTCTAACAATTTCCAACAAAAAGTAAATTGTGTAGTACTTCAAAAAAAATGTTTCGAATGATTATTCAGTGATAGAAAATGAGGAAGCAGACGAGGACGAAGAAGAATAAAAGTATAATGAAGAAATGTATGGAAGTTATGTGGTAATTTAAAACAAAAATGTTCTCAATGATTATCCAGTAGATGAAAACAGAAAATGAGACAAGAAAAAAAAAAAAATAAGAGTATAACGAAGAAGCAACTGTGAAAGTAACAATTACAACTACCATGCAAAATTGAAAATGAAGATGACGAGAAAGAATATAAAGAGTAAATGAAAAAAAACACAAAAACATAAGTGGTGGTGTTCAATTGAATATGAGAAACCAAAACTGGTTCATCATTCTTTTGATCAAATTTTCTTAACTTAAGGTTTTCTTATCAAAATTATTGTCTAAATAATCACTTCAAATTTTCAGAAGTTAATATTTGATAATTGTCATCAATTATATATAATTTCATCTAAATATATTAAATAAACCCACGCGTAGCGTGGGTTCAAAACCTAGTCTATACTAAATAAAAGTATGAGCTATAAGCTTCTAACGCTGTCCACATAGGATTTTAAACAACCTATCGGGATTTAATATGTCACTAATTAATATTTTTAAAAATTTCCAGAATTTTCTATATTAAGATATTTTTTAAACGACCAATTGCAATAAGACAACTCAATATTTAATATTTTTGAAATTATGTTAAATTTCTATATTAAAATACTTATAAATAATTATATTTACAACGTCCTACATTGGATAGAACTATTTAGACAATGGCTGAGAACCATTATAAATAAGACTAATATACTTCCAACTATGAATGAACAGAAAACTTGATTTATCAGGCGTCCAAATTTAAAAAAAAAAGTTTAAAATATTATAATTTTTGAACTTTTAAAAAGTTCAAATATTATAAATATTAAAACTCTATAAGAAGCTTAAGTATTATTAATATTTAACTCTAGATTTTCTAAAAAAAGTTTAAATATTTATGTTTTAAAATATTTTAAATATTTAAAACATTCAGTCGGGATTCAACATGTCATTCGTTAACATTTTTAAAATTTCTAGAATTTTCTATATTAAACGACCAATTTTTGAAATTATGAATACTTATAAATCAGATAACTCAATATTTAAAATTTTTGAAATTATGTTAAATTTCTGTATTAAGAATACTTATAAATAAGTGTATTTACAACATCTCACATCGGCTAGAAAATTTTAGACAATGGCTGAAAACCATTATACATAATACTAATATACTTCCAACTGAATGAGCAGGAAGTTTGATTTATTAGGCGTCCAAATTTAAAAATTTAAAAGTTTAAAATATTATAATTATTAAAGCTTTTAAAAAGTTTAAATTTAAAAATATTATAAACATCTCCATAGAAAGTTTAAAATATTATAAATATTTAAACTCTATAAGAAGTTTAAGTTTATGAAAAAAAAAAAGAAGTTTAAGTATTATTAATATTTATCTCTTAAAAATTTAAAACATGTTTTTATGTATGACTTTATACGTTTGACACAAAAAAATGTATGACTTTATAGATGATTTGATATTGTTTCTGTAAAATTATCTTTTGGGTCAAAGGAAGAAGGATTGAAATCGCAAGATCTTGATTTGATGTTGTTTGAGTTAATTTTTGAGGTTTAAAGAAGAAGGGTTATAATAATTTGACATTGCAAGATCCTCGCATATTAAATTGATGGGTTAATAAGTTGTGTGGTAGTCTAAAAAAAGGTTTAAAATGATTATTCAGTGGAAGAATGTGAGGAAGCTGATGAAGAAGAGGAAGAAGAAGAGTATAATAAAGAGGTAAAAGTAACGATGACATTTATCATGAAAATTTGACGATGAAATGATGAGAAAGAATATGAAGAGTAAGAAAACAGTAAAAAATAAATCACGAAGACATAGATGGTGGTGGTCAGTTAAATATGAGAAAACAAGATTAATTCATCAAAAATGTTTTGTTTGTCTGAAGGTAAAAAAAACGGTTTAGGATATGCTAGGTCACCAGTTCGATCTGTCTCACCTGGACGTCCAATTACTTTCATGATTCTTTTGATCAGATTTGAATTTTTAACACAAATGACTTTTCTATTTTTTAAAAGTAAAATTTTCACCAATCAATTGTAATTTAAAATTTTATTTAAGCTAATATTTCATAATTGTCATCAATCATATATAAAGTTTACCAAAATATATCAAATAAACCCACGTGTTGCGTGGGTTCAAAACCTAGTATATGGTTATAAAAATTAAATTAGCGAAAATTTGTCAACTTTGTGCATATGAATTCATATGGTTTTAAAACTTAAATTAAATTAGCGAATATATGGTTATAAAAATTAAATTAGCGAATATTTTCATAATATTTCCTGTTATTGTATCTCATTCGTAACTATGACATTGTTATTAAAATATTCATGCAATGTTTTTATATATAAATGAAATGACTTTTTCTTAACGTCATTCATTTTTGTCTTTGATAGTTTTGTATATTTCTAAAATCTTATATTTCTTATTTTGAATATTTTATAGTTTATTCAAATTATTTTCTAATCATAATAAAACTATTATATAGTACGCTTTGTAAACAATTTAATAACAAATGTTAATATATCTTGATTAATCATTTGGGCTCAAGATTTAATTATGGATCGATCAGTGTAGGGTTAAATTAAAACCTTCTATTAGTAATCTAAAATTAAAAGATCATGATCTTATTTAACTATGCCTCAGTTGTCCATGGACAAAGGCCGCTTCATGTAGCTAACACCATGTTGCTAAACCACGTAGTTGTGTAATTATTTTAGTTTAATGTTTGTCTTTTCAGGTTTCGATTTGTATTTGGATACATGGTTTAACCGGTTAACTTTGGCTAACCTGATGCTGGTTCAATGTTGGTTTACTAAGTGCGTATTCGATTCGTATATGTAAGCTTGAGTGAAGCTTTGTAACAAACTTTTTATCTGATTAATAAAGTTTTCTCTTTTGTTAGATTTACGATTTGATATTCTTCTCTTTACTTCTCAGATTTGGTTTCTCCAGTGTATCGGAGATTAATAAAGTTTATTCAGAAAATCATTTTCAGCTTTTCGCAGATAAAGATGCAAGCTTTTTAGAAGCAACAAAGCTTGTGGAAAGCCCAATTATGTAGAGGACAAGAAGTACATACGATGTTGTTTAAATGGCATGTTTGGAAGATGATGCACACTTAACGTTCATGTCTTGTTTCGTATGTGATAATATGATATCATAGTTGAAGTTTTAGGTGAAAAATACTTCTACTAGTCTCTAGGTGAAGTTGCAGAGTTTGTACCCGACAAAATCTCTAAGAAACAAGTTGATTCTTAAGCAATGTCTATCTTGACTGCAAATGCAGCACGGTATGCACAAAGATCACTTAGATCAATTGAATATGAAGGTGTCATATAGGTATTCTGTAAACTTTCATAGTTATAGTACATCTAATTAGATACATATACAAATATTTGTACAGAGGATTTGACTAAGTTATGGCATTGAGGGTTAGTTATACTGATGAAGGATAGAAGTTTTGCCTTATGAAGATATTCTATGTGGTCATAATAAGGTAAGGAGTCTTGTTGACAAAAAAGAATGTATGGTTACCATTCACTATTACAGATTATTTCATTGTTGACAAAAAAAATATATTGTTTCAGTTTCTCTGCGTATTTTTATCTTCATTCCTCACATAGATTTGTTTCCTCTTTGTTATATATATATATATATATATATATATATATATATATAATATATCTATATATATAAATAATTTTTATTGTTTTTAAGTGGTCACTATCTTATGTATTGATTTATAACCAAAAAAAAACAATTATTATAACATTATGGTTTTGTCATTTTACAAGATCACAGGTTGGTTTCTTTTTATTTCCCACACTTTGTGGTGCTATATTCATTATTTTGTAATCAAAATTGGTTATTATGCTAAATCACCCTAATTTGTAAGAAAGTCTTCTTTTTTTGGTAGAGAGGAACACTACCTATTATAACTTATGTAGTAGATACAAGAAAATTCAACAAACAATTTTCGTAAGAAAATAATAAAAATATACTACAGTTTCAATTTGAATATCATATATTGATATATATATCTTATTATATAAAGTTGGGTTTTGAAAGTTAGCCACTAACAAGATTTTGACATATGTCAAGTTTTCAATCTCGGATTTTGACAAGTGTAAAAGTTAATATTTAAAAGGAGAAATTTGATTACAACAAAAATTTAAAATATTTTGTTTAAAAAAAATTAATAATGTAAAAAGATAATTATCAATATTACAGAATTTATTAAAAATAAAGATAATTATCAAAAATTATAGAATTTATTAAAAAATACAAAGTTTTTTAAAATAATTATAAGGAGATTATATATATATATATTTTATAAAATTCGAAATTATAATATTATTTACTTATTTTTAATTTTAAGTTATTAATTCTACAAAAAAAGGGATTAAGGAAAATATACAGTTAATTATTAATTTTAAATTTTGTAAATACTAGTCACTTCTATATAAACATAGATCGTCTCATATTTAAATAATTTATTCAAAAACACTGCTTTCAACTTTGTTTAATTGGGAAATATTTTTTAATGGGAAAGTAAAATTTTCTTATTTTTAAACCAAAATTTTCTCATACTTTTTACTTTTTCAGTTGGGAATAGGTAAGATTAATATGTTGACCTAAAAGAAAAATTAATATATGCGTTTTCTTTTCCTAATACTGTATTTTAAAATTTATTGTAGTATTTTTAGATTGTTTTATTTAATTTATATTTTTATCTTTGAATTATGAGAATTTGTTAAAAATGCCCCTTTTGATATACCCCTTTTCAAAAATACCCTCTTTTCTGGCCATTTTTATTTTTGCCCTCTTTTAATTTTTAATGACCATTTTACCCTTAGATGAAAATTATTTTATTCAATAAAAAGAAAACCAAAATTTTCCCGCCAAAAAATTTCCGACATATTTTCCCGCTAAAAATTTTTTGAAAAAATTTTCCCGCCAAAAATTTTTTTGTCAACAAAATTTTGATAAAAAATTTCGATAAAAAAATTTTCCCGCCAAANAAAATTTTTCCCGCCAAAAAAAATTTACAAGGTTTTTAAAAGGTTTTATAAGGTTTCCACCTTATAAAAGCCTTATAAACACCTTGTAAAGGCTTATACAAGATTTTTTAAAGAGTTTTAAAAGGTTTTTTAAACAACTTGTAAATGCTTTTACAAGATTTTTAAAAGGTTTTTAAAAGGTTTTAAAAGGTTTTTAAAGAGTTAATTACGAGATCAGTATTTTTTCGAAGAGTATTGTCCGTTTAGGTATTTCTGTCAGTCCTTTTAATTTTAGGCATTTCTTTCTGTTGTCAAATGACATAACTATCCCTAACAAGTTGTGCAGAGAAATTGTTCTCAATTAATTTGGCTTAACTCACCCTTCTTCCCTCTGATTTTAACGTCTCTTCGCCATCAATGCGTTGTTCGAAAAAGAAGATAGTATCGTCTTTCTCAGATATAAACTACAAATTCCTGAAATTGATTCTCACCCTCAGATCCGCTCTCTCATATTATTGGTCCAGTTCAATTTCACAATCTCAACATCAACGCTTGAGAATCTAGCTTTTCAGCTTACCAGATCGTCGATCGTCAGTTCGATCTGCTAATCGGAGATTTGAGATCGCTACCATTGCCTGCAACTTGACGATTTCTGAGCACTTTCGACGCTATGGAGGTTCGTATTTCTCAGTACATGTTCCAATTTTGTTTATTTTTCAATTTTCCGACTCTGTTGCTTCTCCAGAAGTGTCCCCAACTTTACTCCGTGTTGTAGTTATATATCTTCTTCTTTGATCCTTCTTTCGTAGGTTGCCTTGGAACCCATCTATGTCCCTCGTTGCCCACATACTATTTCGGTCTCATCAGGTATACTCTTTGTAACCCATGTCTGCCCCTACTACTCCAATTGCCTTTGTCCCTTAGGGTTTAGTATTGTTCCAATTGCCTTTGTCCCTTAGGGTTTAGTATTGATCCAGTTGCCTTTGTCCCTTAGGGTTTAGTATTGTTCCAATTGCCTTTATCCCTTAGGGTTTAGTATTGATCCAGTTGCCTTTGTCCCTTAGGGTTTAGTATTGTTCCACCCCCTCCATCATGTCTCTAATGTCTATATTATACATTTACCTGATGTTGATTACGCATTTGTTTACAATTTCATTTTACTCCATTGGTCGAACACTATGATTTTGTGGTATATGTCATATGAACGGTTGTTATGTGATTATGTTTTGATAGTGCATATATTTCGTCTTTAGGAGTTATATTTCGCCTTTAGGAGTTTATCATTTCCTCATGTTTGGGTTGCATGTCTTGCGGCCTTAGGGTTTAGTTTATCTCTGTCTCGCCCTTTGGGGTTCATGTTTGGGTTCCATGTCTTCCGGCCTTAGGGTTTAGTTTACCTCTGTCTCGCCCTTTGGGGTTCATGTTTGGGTTCCATGTCTTCCGGCCTTAGGGTTTAGTTTACCTCTGTCTCGCCCTTTGGGGTTCATGTTTGGGTTCCATGTCTTCCGGCCTTAGGGTTTAGTTTACCTCTGTCTCGCCCTTTGGGGTTCATGTTTGGGTTCCATGTCTTCCGGCCTTAGGGTTTAGTTTACCTCTGTCTCGCCCTTTGGGGTTCATGTTTGGGTTCCATGTCTTCCGGCCTTAGGGTTTAGTTTACCTCTGTCTCGCCCTTTGGGGTTCATGTTTGGGTTCCATGTCTTCCGGCCTTAGGGTTTAGTTTACCCTGTCTCGCCCTTTGGGGTTCACGTTTGGGTTCCATGTCTTTCGGTCTTAGGGTTTAGTTTACCTCTATCTCATACATGTGGTGTCTACCGCTTGTTTATTTCATTCACTTTGTTATTCTTTATTTGATTTGCCACAACAATTGACTTGCTTGCAATGTCTGTATCACTTCTGCTTTCTGATTGCTTTCGCCCTTATCCATATCTCACGTCCTTTCCTAACTTTTTAATGTTCTAATTGTTCGAAGGTGAGCTTCCTGAAAGGATTTTTGCTGTAAATCGCTATCCTGGTCATGTCGTCCGTATCAATTCCTATTCAAGACCTCGTTACCTTATTGACATTTTACATATCCTCGCTGGTTTGCCTGAGCTACAAAAATTGTTGGTATCTCCTCTTGGCGCTCTGTTTTCCTTGCCTGTTCGATATTGTTCCCTCTCTGGCCAGCTAGTCCACCAGATGCTATGTAGACAACTCTTTACTCCTAATAGTGATGAAATGTGGTTTGTCTATGCCGGCCAACCTTTACGCTTTTCATTAATGGAGTTCGAACAATTGACTGGCCTTTCATGTGCGCCTTGTCCCCCAGCAACAGACCTTCTGGCTGCAACTACTCATTCTGATGGTTGTGCTCCATACTGGTATACCCTTATTGGCCGCAACCTTCATGCAACCACTGTTGAAGACATTCTCAAATTGTTGAAAAGTGAGCCAAACATGCCAGCTTGGCGTAAGTTTAGACTAGCGTTAGTTGTTATTGTTGAGGGAATCCTTCTGTGTAGAACGCAACCAGTGAAACCATCATTAGAAGTTGTGGAGATGGTTAAAGATGTTGACTTCTTCCTTCAGTACCCTTGGGGGCGACATGCTTACAAACGACTCCTTAGAATGGTCACAGTTGGGGATTATATTTCAGATAAGCCATCTCTAATAAAAAAAACTCAAACAATCATCACTGGCGGTTCATGGGTTTGCTCTTTCCATTCAGCTCCTTGCATTCAAATGTATCCCGTTGCTTTTGAAGATTCTACCGCATTCTGAAGATCAATCTACGTTTCTTGACCTGACTCTTACCTCTCTTCCAAAGTGCAAGTCATTTCATACCTACAACATTTTGTCTGTTGAACATGATCCATCTGTATGTCTTCAGTTAGAACACTACTACTCAGCATTATTGTACTATATCTTTGTTGACATATGTCTCATTTGTTGTTGCAGCTGCAGGTTTCGTTCCCTTTTCAGAACAACTCAGAATTTTGTTTCACGGCCCAAGTTGACGACAAATGTAAGCTATTACAACAGCTGGTCTCATCTGCTTACAAGTTTGACATATCCTTCTCTTTTGGTGGTGATGCTTCTTTGCCATCTCTGTTTTCTTCATCAAATCACAAACAAAACCGTACCAAAGCTGGGAGCTCTTACAAAGAGCTACCAGAGTCACCGGTCGTCGCTCTGCATCGTAAACCATCTAAGGTCTTCAGTTCTGTAGAAGATGTTGATGGTATTGTGACGTTGAAGTTGAAAGATTTTAAAGAGTCTTTGCTGGCTGATCTGGGTGAGCTTCTTGTTAAAGACAACTGCAGAGATAAACACATATTTTCCATACCCCAAACTAAAGCTGACGTTGCAACAGAAGGTATTTCTCAAGCATCGCAACCAACTCGGGCTGATTCTTTTTCCTCTTCCACTGCTGCTGGTGAGATTGTAGTTACATCAAAACGTGTTGGACGTTCTGAATGCAGAAAGCGAAAAAAACCAGAACAGGTTCAACTTACATAAACTCTCACTATCTAAAATCATGTGACCCTCTCTAATCCATCGTCCTTACTCTCGTAAGCTTTGATAGGTAACCTCCGGAAGACGTTCATTGGTCAGTGATGCAATGAGTGCTTCACGTTCCTGTTCAGTGTTGGCATCTACTCTATCTCCAACAACTTTAACCAAACATTTGGACTTATCCACTATGGATGTTGTAAGTATCTTAAGCACCAATTCCTCACTTTCTCTGTTTTCACCGATGGGAGATCATGCATCTCTACCGTCTCTGTTTTCAGTCATCCATTAACAATGATTTATGTCCTTATCTTTTGTAGACAAATTCTAAGAAGAGATTTCTCATAGTGCATACTCTACCTCATGGATGCCCTCATGACTGTCCTATTGAGACAACTGCCGTTCCCTTTGATGTCAACTAATTGCTTCTCGTTAACGGTGACCCACTGCATGCCCTTGACAGCAATGAGACTCCACATTCTGTTACGCGTTAACAGGTTTGCTCTGATCGTTTCACCTTCACATTGGTTCTCAATAAATCAGCCTCTCGTCGTCATATGATTCTACATGAAGAGAGTTAGTGTTGTGGGCAGCTGTTTAGGGTTGTGCTAAACTGCGAGCATCGTTTTATTGTTTAATTGATTCGACTTATCGTTTCACTTTGTAACTCGTACTCTGCTCTGCATTGTTTTCAATTTTCTCTTTTACTTAACAACTTCGACTAAGTTTCGTCCATCCCCCCTTAATGCAATAATCTTTCACCAGTTAATATACATTTTCCTCTCATATCTCCTCTAATATCAAATTATTATCCACTTCTTCTCTCTTTCTTCATCACACGCAATACATTGAAGGATACAACAAGGAACAGAACAAAATTGTATTTCCCTTTATGGGGCTACCAACAACAACCTTACATGAATTAAATGTGGTAGTCTCTCTGTATGACCATAAATAAGCCAGTGTGCTGCATCAATGTTCACTTTCAATGTATTCTCGCTCAAATCACCCAAATTTGTAGCTGCCATGGACAAACTAGATTTTGATGTTGCAATTGACATTGCTTGCCGAGTTGGTCGTTCAAGTTTCACTGATATCTCGGGTATGCTATCAACGTCTAAATTTTATTGCCGCCTTGCGTACCATCCTACCGTCCTCCACACCATATCCCTCAGATTCCTCTTCTCAAACCCAGATTTAATCAACCTTAACTCTCCATACCGTCCATTTTTCACTCGTTGCTTACAAGCACACAACCCAACAGCTTGTTATCTCGAGAGCTTGAAACTTGCGGCGAGAGATGGCCACGCAGAAACAGCTCTGCAACTATTACAGTCTATAGATAATGGTCCACCCCATGTTTCGTTTGCAACGGCACTTCTCCAACTTTGTCTAGGATTTTATGAAGATGCCATACACAACATTGATTCATTTGTCAGTTCTGTGGGGTCTTTTGAAGTAGCAGATGCAATTGGAAGCACTGTTTTCCGTCAGATCATGCTTATTGGTCCCCAAAAAATTCGGTCTCATGCAAACACTTGGAAATATGACCATATTCCAAAGTGTGGTCCGTGCTCCCTCTCCAACCGTTGTAAGAATTGTTTTTTCTATTGGTTTTCAGTAATGTATTTGCTTTTGTGTTAAGTTTGGAGTTTACTATTTTCTATTTAGTCACCTATTATATCTATTGTTATTCTGCAACCGTTGTACTGAACTGCAGTTCTATCTATTGTTCTATGCAATGAAAATATCTACTTTTACTCTCTTACCTTCTATATTTATTACTTTCTACTAACACAAGTTATTGCCAACTTGCACCGCCTTCCCGTCAACACTTCACCTCACCATACGCTACTTTTCTATTTACTTCCTTAGGCCCCTGTTTCACCTGCTTCCATAATTACCTCAGAACCTTCCCGTCAACACTTCACCTCACCATACGCTACTTTTCTATTTACTTCCTTAGGCCCCTGTTTCACCTGCTTCCATAATTACCTCAGAACCTTCCCGTCAACACTTCACCTCACCATACGCTACTTTTCTATTTACTTCCTTAGGCCCCTGTTTCACCTGCTTCCATAATTACCTCAGAACCTTCCCGTCAACACTTCACCTCACCATACGCTACTTTTCTATTTACTTCCTTAGGCCCCTGTTTCACCTGCTTCCATAATTACCTCAGAACCTTCCCGTCAACACTTCACCTCACCAATCGCTACTCCTCTATTTACTACCTTAGGCTCCTGTTTCACCTGCTGCCTTACACTCCTTCTTACCTGTTCTATTTATTGCTTATATCCCACTAAATAGAACATGTATGTGGCTATTTAAACAAGATATTTCCTGGCACTTATCAACACACTTATAGCTTTACAAACGAACTTCCATTACATTTCCCTACAATCTAGAAACTGCAATCACTTCAATGGACTCCATTCTCGACTCCCTTCCTCACGTTTTGCTGGTAGACATAGTTACGCGGGTTGGCCATAGTGGCTTTCGTGAGTTGGGATCTTTACTGGCTTCTTGTCCTGAGTTCAACAGCATTGCGCTGGATTCTACTGTCTTACAAGAAGTCGACATTGACGAGTTTGTTTTTGTAAGCACTCTGGCTAACGAGGGTTCTATTTATCGACCCTTCTTACTACGATGTTTGGCTGCTGGGAATGAAACTTCTTAGTACGTCGAAGGATTGAGACTTGCTGCTCAACGAGGACCTTCACAAGACTCAATTGCTCTGCTTAGTTCAGCAGCTCCAAACAACATATACGCTCGGTTTGCCCTAGGCATCTTCCTCATCTGTTCTGGCTCATTTGACAATGGTAATGAAGTTATTAACTCTTTCTTAGCTTTGCTTCCATCACTAGAGGAGGCCGTAGAGATAGCAGAAATGGTTGTCAGCCAGATTACAGAGATGGGTACACCAAATTCCGGCTTTTATTCTCATACAATGCGTTTTGTTGCTCTGCCAGACTGTATCCTTACCAACCTGTCCAGACTGCATGTGTGTCCTACTTGTTTTGCCTTCAAGTATGCAATAACAGTTAACGATTTATGCTAGATCTAATCTGCATATATCGTTATTATTGCACTGTTTTATGTTATCATGTATGTTATGAACCAATATTATCCTAAAGCTTGATATCATGTTTTCTTCGTCTAATCAATATAATATCAAGTTCATACTGCTATCATCACTATTATGCACCAGAAGCTTCACTTTTCATATATATAATACCAATATTCAAACAACATTCATCCAGAGTTCAACACAACATTGGAACACTACTTTCAAATCAGTTGCAGTTTGTTGCAGTTTTTTATGTTCCCTATATACCAAACAACTTGACATCCACCTCCCCCTGCATTATCCTCTCAAACTCGTCCCAAACTTGACAGAGATCTCCAAGTTTTCCAAAAGTGGCTACGTTAACTTAGCAGTTAACATTCACCTTCACATATGCTGCAGTTTTATAATCGACCTGCAAGCATTAAAAACTCTCGCTTCCTCTGGTGCCCAAAAAACATAAACACAACACCTCGAACGTGCCTCTAGTGCCCAAAAAACATAAACACACCACCTGGAACGACAAATACAATTGAGTTCCAACATTAAAAACGAGACTCTCCTACATACTTTCACAAATGTGCCTAAAACCATAGGTGTAATAATACCTTAGTCGATGATGTTTTCGCATGTAGCTCGGTTATGGCCGGCTTGACCACAGATAGAACACTTATGTGGTGTCGTTCTTTTCTGCTTATTCCCCTATACACATAAGAAGCTTTCAGAATAGTGCAGGAAAAAGTAATTAGGGGAAGCAAACATTTCAGAAGAGTCCATTACCACTTGTTCTCCAGTGGAAGGGATCCTTCGCTTCCTTCTGCGTCCTGGGCCTGGTGGATTAGTAGGAGGTTCGAATTCATTCTCGACTACCACTGGAGGGACTTCCTCATCGCATTGATTAGGCACAGGGTATATGAGCTCAAAATATGTATCAGCAAAGACAGTGACATGGTACATTTTCCCAACAAGAGAAGGAATATATATACCATTTATCCTTGATGCAGCCAAGGCATGACAACAAGGGATCATAAGCTTTTGAAATGCATTACAAGTACAGCTCTTGTTTTGCAGATCTACAAAGTAGGTCTTCCCCGGTGTTTTCTTCACCTCGTAACACCAATCTGAAACTGCAGTAACTGCCAAACCAGCTGATTCTAAATGGTAGCGAAGCATAAACTTGTTTACATTCGGTGTGATTGGCTCAGGAAGTGTAGCCAATTTTTTTGCTTTCGCTCGCCTGATGCAGAACCACTGCATTAACTTGGTCCTGATAGACTCAACCATAGCCACAATTGGGAGCTCAACAATCTTGGCTATAGCACTATTCATAGCTTCTGCAACGTTACTGCTCATTATATTGTACCTTTTCCACTCACAATAAGCTTGAGTCCAATGTGGAAGTGGTATTCGATTCAAATATTCTTCACATCGTCTGCTTCTAAAACCAATTTCGTCAAAAGACTCCTTAAAATCACCGACATTAAATGCACGAGCAGCTTTTCCAACTAATGTTGATAGGCCTTTCCCAGAAAAATGTCTGACATTCCTCTCTATGTGAACTGCACAAGCTCCATGAAAAGCTTTTGAGTAAACCTGACCTACTCCAGCATAGATAGAGCGGTGTCGATCAGATACAATAACCAAGTCCACGCAGCTTCATTCTCAGAGTCGACAACTGCAAATGCAATTGGAAAAACTTGGAAGTTTGCATCCTGCATGCTTGCAGCTATTAGAACCCCTTTGAACTTCGACTTTATAGCTGTACCATCAACAAGTACCACCTTCCGGCAATGCTTTAGCCCTGCAATGCTTGCACCCAGTGAGAAAAATAAATACTTGAACTTCTTACACCCATCTGCTGCATATGTGTGCTCCAACTTGTAAATAGTTCCAGGGTTCCCTTGCTCAAGCAAAAACATATAAGTAGCCAACAACTTGTAACTTTCTGCATCAGTTCCTCTGCTATTTCGAACAGCAGCTTCTTTTGCATACCAAGCCTTCATGTAGGTCACAGAAACCTTCAGCTCCGCAAGAACGATGTCTGGGATATCACTTGCTCTTGGTCCTGGGCGACCGTTTGCATACTTTCCGTTCAGAACAGAGGCAATAACCTTTGACGATGCAAGCTTTGCATATTGTGCCCTGGATGTTATTGTGCACGTGTGGGTTAAGGTACAAGTACGAACTTCAAAATTTTTTGAAAACTTGGACACAACATGCCCAAACACTCTCCAGCGGCATTCAGGATCAACACAAACAAATATAAGCCTTTGCGGGTCAGACCTTGTTTGCCGAAAATAGAACAGTCGTTTGATGGCATATATGGACACGGTGTTTTGCATTTCTTCTTTGGATTTGAGCACGCGCCCTTTAAAAATTGCATCTTCTTCCGATGATAGAGTCCCACAACCGTCAGTGTTGGTCAAGTCAATCACATCGTCAAACACTGGCTATGCATCTTCAGCTGGCATATTCTGCTCATATGTAATGGCATCATTCAAGTTTGGTCAAGGAACCCGGTCATACCTTGCAGTAGCAACATATGAAAGAACCTGGTCGCCAACATCTCCTGTACCCCAACCTGGACCTTGCCCTCCCACTGAACCTTCAACCAAAGAATCTCGAACAATTGGCATGCTACGACATTCAGCGTCATGTGGTTCTGCTAAAGAAGATGGACCACCTTCTTCTAGACCAGATCCAACAAAATGTTCATCAAATTTCTGATTAATAGCATCATTCCAACCGGAGTAGTCAAAATCTTCATCGGCTTCGTCAGGAGAAGCAGTAAGACCATCTGTGAAATATTGATCACTCTCAGGACTTGGGATATTGTCTCCACCTTCAGGAACACTATAGTCTCCACATTGAGGCAACATTTGCTGTGGAGATTGTGGGACAACTTCCACCGGAGATTGTGGGACAACTTCCACCGGAGATTCTGGGACAACTTGCTGTGGAGATTGTGGGACAACTTGCACCAGAGATTGTGGGACAACTTGCACCAGAGATTCAGAGACAACAACTTTACCTTTTTGTCTGGCCAGCTCCTCTTGCCTCATTTCCATTAGTTCAAATTCTCGAAGAACACGTTCATCTTCAGAGTTGCAGTAATCCTCGTACTCGTTCTCAGGCCCATTATCTGCCAGTGAAGGAGTTGCTGCATCTGCAAGTCTGATTATACCACTATCATTTGTTCCGGGCCACTCCTCTAAACCAAATGCTGGCACCGCTCCTTCACCAGCACTAGTTCCTTCTCCACCACAAACATCCCTTCCAAATATACTAGTTGGGACATCATCTAGGTGGATGCCTTTCCCTTTATCTATGTTGCTTTGACGTACCATCTCATGTACCTGAACATCTTCCCCATTCTGAATATTGTCAGGGAACAACACACGCCTAAGAGTAGTCCCATTGTTCTCTTTAGTTGACTGGGAAGGAACAGTTTCAATGCTACACATCCTGATGCCGGCACTTGCTTGTTCAATGCTACACATCCTGATGCATCCACTTGCTTGTTCAGCCTGATCTCCATCTCCAAAATTTTCTCCATCAAGGTTCATGACACACACCTTCTTTACGCTCCTGCTTCCATTACCTTCATCATCTGCCGCTTCGAAAGATAACAACAAGTTTAAGTTAATATCACTTCTCCGAATAATGAGAAAGTTCCTTATCCCCATTCGGCTTGTAATAACTACAGGAGGCCTTCTACTGACAGAGAAAATCGAAAGTGAAGATGGAAGCCAATAACTCAATTTTAGCTTCAGGTTCATCTCTCTTAGGCCAAACTCGTCACTTATATGTCCAATGAATTCTTCATAACTCATTGACATCCTCATAGTAACAACCCTTCCATAGCATCCATTTGCAATCACAAATTCCCACACTCCAGATTCAGACAATTCCCAACTCCCTGCATTCACAACGACTGCAACTTCCTCCGACTAGACAAAAACAACACAGACAAAGAAATAAAGCATCAGCCACAACATATAAGTTTATAAAGCATCAACCACTAACCAAAACCATCATACCAACCAAAAAGTTTATAATGCCCAAAAGCCAATAACTCCTCTAACATACTAAAAATCGACCAAAAGCAACAAGAAAAAACACATTCGAGGTATTGAATTAGCATAACAACGTCATCCCAAACTACGTTCGCTATGACTAAAAATTTCCATTACTAACAACAATCGGTAAAACAGAGTAACAAGGATGTTGCTTACCTCATCGGACATAACTGACTTTCACTCAGAAGATCGTTAGGTAGATTTACTGAGATCGTTAACTTAGCAGTTTTTTTGTTTTTTTTACTTCTCCACCTTTGTCCACAGAAACACATATCCTCACATATATATCCGCAACAACCTCTTACTTCAACCTAATCGACTGTTCCCCAAAGCCACATCGCCAATTAACAACCGCAGAAAAAGAAAACAGTGAGCAGCACATCAAATCGGCGGAACAGTGACCAATTTTGAAGTAACCAAAAACCCGCTCATCTCCACCAAGGGCATAAACGTCAATTTGCCAGAGGAAGAAATGCCTAAAAACGATAGGACGGACAGAAATGCTCAATTTAAAAGATTTAGGGAAAAAGGGCCTAAATCAACAATAACCCCGTCTTTAAAAGGTTTTTAAGAGGTTTTCAAATGGTTTTTAAAAAGATTTTTAAAAGGTTTTTAAACACCTTATAAACACTTTTACAATGTTTTTAAAAACCTTGTAAAAGTTTTTATAAGATTTTTAAAAGGGTTTTAAAAGGTTTTTAAACACCTTGTAAATGCTTTTAAAAAATTTTTAAAAGCGTTTACAAGGTGTTTATAAACTTTTTAAAAGCATTTACAAGGTTTTTAAAAGCGTTTACAATGTGTTTAAAAACCTTTTAAAAGGTAAAAATTTCAATATTTTTGGCGGGAAAAATTTTCGATTTTTGGCGGGAAATTTTTTTTTTGGCTGGGAAAAAATTTCGACTTTGGCGGGAAATTTTTTTGGCGGGAAAATATTTTCGATTTTGATGACTGTACATTCTTGCTGTCACTCAAAAAGGGTAATTTGGTCATTTTGCATATAAAGAGGGATAGTTTTAAAAATGATCAACATGGAGGGGTATTTTTAAAAAGGGGTTTAGAAAAAGGGGTATTTTTGAGAACGCCCCTTGAATTATTTAGAATTCATATATTGCAGTGATTATAATTTTCTATTGTTTCTTTAATTATGTCAAATTAACATGGAGGGGTATTTTTAAAAAGGGGTATAGAAAAAGGGGTATTTTTGAGAACGCCCCTTGAATTATTTAGAATTCATATATTGCAGTGATTATAATTTTCTATTGTTTCTTTAATTATGTCAAATTAATTTTCTTCTAACTTTTCAATGGTTGGTTATAAACCCTTTTTTTTTACAAACATAACTATTGCCATTATTCATTCATTCAATCCCAATAGGAGATAACGAGTAGAAGCTCATCAACCTAATGGATATATAAAATAGGCTAATTAAACACAAGGTTACAACAAACATAGATAGATAGATTAGAAAAACATAAATCGTTGTTGATAGATCCATAGGAGCTCAAAGACTGTGACACCCTGGTTTGCGGAAAGGTTTAAAAGAATTGATTTAGTCATATATGTCACCAAAATGCACTTATTTTTCCGGTCAAGGGTCCTGAGAAAACTTCATGATGGGTGACCTTTCTGGAAGTGATTGTCGAAACTGTGCGAGTTAGGACAAAACACAGGAAAATATCATTTGTTGATTTGTAGGGTCTGTAAACAAGTTTTTAAAGCCTCTCAGACGTAACAAACCGGCCATAAAAAATGGGTGGGTCCACGGGCCGGAAATAGATATAGGGCCCACTTAGGAAGGTGGGCCCATGGACTGAGAGTGGACATGGACTCACTAAGCAAGGTGGCGGTTGAGGCGTTACAGAGACAGAGGCTACATCATGGTGTGTCAAAGATACTTCTACAAATACATTGGGAAATATAACATTAGTTACTATCAAAAGATTTTGTGACGTTAGAAAAAGTTTTTTACTTTAATTGGTTGTTGGAGCAAGCCATTTTGAGATAGCAAAAAGACGTGAACATGTTCTCTCCACACAGGAAGAAGGCAGAGCTGAGGTTCTCTCTATAGTGGAGAAGGTTGGACGAAAGGTTATTTCCCCAAGGGAGAAAGGTGGAGGAGGTTGGACGCAATGTTATCTCCCCAAGGGAGGAAGGCGGAGCCAAGGTTCTCTCCACGGTGGAGGAGGTTGGACGCAAGGTTCTCTCCATAAGGGATGAGGGCGGAGCCGAGGTTTTCTCCATGGTGGTCATACATTATTGTGATGATACATCATTGATTAGTATATTATGTAATATATTTTTTATTCAAAATATTTTTTGAGCTGACAATTTTAGTAATTAAAAAATTATGCAGAAGTGAAAATAAAATAGTTGGCTTAATGTGTTCATATAGACATTTTCTAGGTGGTGATAAAAATATATTTGTAACATAAAGTATATTTAGGTGCCTTCCCGCGCGCAAAGCGAATGGGCGCTGGGCCAGCACCAGAAGTGGATTTACTATTAAAAATACACTTTTAATAGTAACACACATCAAAGATTTGTAAATGGATATAAATCAGTGTATTATAACAAAAATAGAATTTATAAATAACGTACAACAAATTTTAATATATTTTTATTAAATTTAATTTAATTTATAAAACTAAAAACCCGCACATCGGGTGGGTCCTCATCTAGTATATATATATATATATATATTAGTGGATGTAGTTATGGATGATTTATATAGGTTATGTCCACACACTGTTGTTTTTTCTTTTTTTGGTAAATTGCTTGTCTATCGAATAGATAGGAGAAAACAAGTATTTGACAATTCAATAAAAAATTACTTATTATTATTAATTATAATAAAATGTTATTTTATTCTTCAAGTTACTATTATTAATTTAAGTGAAATTATTAAAATACAAATATTTTACGTTTATCGAAGTTTTTTCCATTTTTCTGGTGGATTAGATTATAGAGTAGCACCATCATTCTATATGTGAATTATAACAACACCGCTTACTTGTACGGTTGTACCCACAAGATAGTAACATGAACCAAATCATATTTTAATGGCATGGGACTCAAAACAGAGCACAACGTCATCCATCATCCCTTAAGGAGAAAAAAAAACAAACCCATCATCATTTGTTCACTTTTTCTTTTGGGCAAAGCATCACTTGTTCACTAGAAATGATAATTGCATGGTAAATTTTTCTTGCAACGACTTTGAATAATCAAAGTCTGACATTTCATTGAAAACAGTCTTGTGGTGGCTTGTTAACTAAACGCTATCTATGAAAATGATGCAACGGATAACGTCGTGATACAAGTGAAGATAGGATTCAGAATTATTCTTTGCTCTCTCTCTCTCTCTCTCTCTCTCTCTCTCTCTCTCTCTCTCTCTCTCTCTCTCTCTCTCTCTCTCTCTCTCTCTCTCTCTCTCTCTCTCTCTCTCTCTCTCTCTCTCTCTCTCTCTCTCTCTCTCTCTCTCTCTCTCTCTCTCTCTCTCTCTCTCTCTCTCTCTCTCTCTCTCTCTCTCTCTCTCTCTCTCTCTCTCTCTCTCTCTCTCTCTCTCTCTCTCTCTCTCTCTCTCTCTCTCTCTCTCTCTCTCTCTCTCTCTCTCTCTCTCTCTCTCTCTCTCTCTCTCTCTCCCTTTATGAGTTTTTTCCTAAATCAGCAGTTTGTGTTTTAGGTTGCTTAGGTTTTCTGGTCAATTAAGCTTTTAATACTTAGTTATCAAAAGAACATCATTTAGATTTGAAATTACATCATTCTTTTAAGAATTTCTTCCAAAAAAAAAAACAAAACCAGTATCTTGACTTGTTAACTAAAAACAAAAGACTTTGAGAGAGCACAGCTGCATAGAATAATCAAAGTTTGTTTTTGGAATAAGGATCTTAATTAGACAAATATGACAATTCGTAAAACATAAGATTAAATGGTAACTAGTAAAAATCTAGAAAGAAAAATACTTAGGTTCACCTCCTCTTTTTTAACCAATCAAAATCTTCTATACATTATTTCATTTAAAAAATAAATTAAAACTAAATTAAAAAACAAAACAAAATAAGGAAACAAATTTCGTATACTTTTAATTAAGAAAAGTTAAATATTGGTTTGGTTTATATTTTTAAAATTAGAACAAAATTATATGTCGGTTTGGGTTTACAAATAAGATGATTAGAGTTTTGATTTTACAATTAAAACGAAATTATATGCCGGTTTGGGTTTAAAAATAAAATGGTTAGAGTTTAGATTTTACAGTTAAAACAAATTATATGTCGGTTTGGGTTTACAAATGAGGTGGTTAAGATTTAGATTTTATAATTAGAACGAAATTATATGTTAGTTTGAGTTTACAAATGAGATGATTAGGGTTTAGATTTTACAATTAGAACGAAATTATATGTCAATTTGGGTTTACAAATGAGATGGTTAAGATTTAAAAGAGCGGATTAAATTTTTAATTTTATAATAATGTGTACAGAATTTATTTTCTTATTTTATAAGAAAGTGAATGAAGAAGTTCACCCCTAGGAGTGAACCCAAGTATTATATCATTTTTTAGAATCATATCATTTTGTTTTCTTTGAGGGGTCAAATCTTATCTATATAATACACAATTTATGGAAGGAAAGAGAATAAAAACAAATAAAATGAATTATTGCCAATTTACATGTTGCTTCCAAAATTAAAACCCACGTAAAATATCCATTTTCCTCATCAAATTGTTATTCGGTTTATTGACTTGTCTTTCATATTAACTAATTGCATTTGGATGTGGTTTATTCGTTTTAAAAATAAAAGACGCAATTAAATATAACAAAATGTGCTAAACAAGTTTTTTTTGTTAATATATTTTTAATAATGATTTAATTTATTTAGATTATTGATCATGAATTTTGAGTATCGAATAATATTACTTATTTTTAAATAACCATAATTTTCGTTTTTACATTTTTCATCATAAATTTTATTTTCAAGGAAAAAACGTTAATCAGAGTTTTTACTGAAATAATTTGAATATCCTGATTATAAATTAATATTTTAATTTTCTTGATTATACAAACTTAGCTAAAAAAAAGAGATGGCATAGTTTTATTTTTCTTTTTTGGACCAAAGATGGCATAGTTTTAGAATAAATATTGTCAGCAAGAAAACAGTTCATTAACTCTTTTCCTCTATGCGGGCGGAAGAGAAAAATGACTAGTTATGTTTATAATGTTCTGGCCCTTTAACTCTTTTCCTCTCATTTCTCAGTCTTTACAAAATTTGAAATATTTTTTTAATACTAACTAAATCATGTGCTTTTATGAAAATGGAAAAGAGAGTTTTCTTTGGTTAAAGCGGTATATTTGAAAAACTAGAAATGAGAAGTTTTTTTTTTTCAGAAGCTGGAAAGGATTTACGGTCTAAGTAAACGTAAAAGCTGGAAAGGATTCTCAAATACCTTTTGCTTAATTAATCTACAAAGGAAACCGTTTGGCGGAAGATTGACCAAGAACTAACTGTCAAACTGATGGCTCATAGAAAAAGCTTCGAACCAAAACCTCCTTTAGGTTTGGGAAGGTTTCGCAAGTATTGATATGAGGGAGTGCCAAACTATCTGTGACGGATGGTTACAACGACATAAGCTCCATTCCAGTGATCAACTGAGATTTTAACTACTTAAGAATTAGATAATTACCATATTTATAACAGAGAAGAGAGAAACCTAGAGTTGAATTTTAGTTTTAGGAGGACCTTTTAAGTTTATCATCATATATCATAGCGCTAAGTTGAATTAAATGGATAGTTCTGCTCTTAATTATTTGTATTATTTAATAAATATTGATAACATCCTACATATGATGCTTCTTATTGAATTATATATAGACACGTCGTTTATGTACGTGTGTTATGTATATGCATGATCACGCATTAGTAAGGCTTCTGGTTCGCATAGTTCCCAGGAGGACTATAGTTGCAACTGATGATGGTTCCACCATTATTACACCTCACTTTAGCACATCCGAGTTTCACTGAATTCCTCCAAACAACCTGAGTGTAATGACCGCAAACTCCGTTGCACGTGTTGGAAGCGTAGTTGTAGTTAGCCTTCTCGTTAACCCACATGTTCACAGCCGAGACGCCAGACAAGTCGCTGCTACCCCAGGACAAATTCTCTCCGTAAGGCCCACGCGAGTGTACGAGTCTGCAGTTGCCTCTTAGTTGCTCTGCGTAGCTCCGAGCGTAAGCAGCAACCGTCTCGTCCCACTGCATGGAGCCTACGCCTACCGCTGCTCGTGCCTGGTTGTGAACCCTTAGATAGTCTTGTGGGCTGTCTTGAGCCTTGGTAGGAAGAACAAGAGCACCTACAAGAGCTACAAAAACTATTAGGAATCGAGAATAGCTAATGAAATTCATTTTTCTTAGTTGAGGATGGCTATTTCCAAGCTTTGTTGTGTTATGATCTTGGGGTTCGCAAGCATGGTTTATATAGAGATTTGGAAACTATAACGCATTTTGTGCGAACACAAAAATAAACGACGTTTTGGGTAAACACAGATGGTCCATATGAACATTTTCCTAGCAATTGTCCGTATGAATAAAAACTGAACTATTCTTTGTCAATTTTCAGCAGTATGAATATTTTTGGTAATATCCCTAGTAATCGTTTTTTATTTGCTTTGTCATTTTAAATATATTTTCGTATTTTTTTTGTTGTTGTATTGCGTAACACAAATTAAATTTCTTAATAAAAAGAAAAGAAAGAGGAAAAAAAATTTGAATGAAGTTTATTAAGGTAAATTCATTTATATATGTTTCATGTCATTCAGTTGTTCTTTTGTTATTCTTAAGTCTTTGCACAAAAAAAATTCTAAAGTCTTATATTTGGAAGTGATCAATATGTTATAGTTTATCAGAAATACTAGGTTTTCACCCGCGGTACACCGTGAGACTTAATTATAAATTATTGTATTTTAAATAGAAAATTTTAATTTATTTAATTTTTAAATACCGAATTAATTAACTTTTATCTAATTAATTTATAATATTGTTTAGAATATTTTTCTTTTTCTTACATTTAATACAGTTTATAACCTAATTACATTAAATTTGTTATTAGATAGAATATAAAATTTTAAAACACTTAGTTTTGTTTTCTATAATTAAACAGAGGTATATGCATATATGGTATTTTAGTGTATATTTTTATGTGTATACAATTTTTTTTTAATATTAAGAATGTGTTGTAGTATGTGTAATATTTTGTAGTTTATATATTAAATAATTTATAAGTTAATTTTCCAAACTATGATTACAAATCTATAGTATATGAAATAAACTAGTTTTAGTGTTGGTTCTATAGTCCAAACTCATCATGCTAGGCAGATCACACAACATGTTAAAAGATTTTTAATCCACAAAAACTCATCATATGAAACCCGTGAAAGTAAAATATAGTATGTGAGGCTGAAAGTCATTTTTTATGAAATCAGTTTTTCAATGTTTAAAGAACAATACCTCTTCACTCACCTCCTTATAAAATAAGGAAATAAAATCTGTATACATGTATAATTATGTTTGTTACCTTTTAAAACACTTAGTTTCTATATAAAAAAATCGAATATAAGTAGAGTTAATTTGTTTATTAAATTAATTATTTAATGTTAATGGCATGCCTGTAAATAAGTGCCAACTTTAATATTTATTTTCATAAATGTGTCAAAAAATGTATATATAGATTTGAATCTAATGAAAATATCAAAATAATATAGAAAAATCATATAGCACCTTTTGCAAATGTTTACGCAATTAAGATTATACTTAGAGTCAATTATCAAAATAAATAAATGAAAAGTCATAAAGAATTGTCTTCTAGTGTTTCATGCATGTGAATATCTCTATCCCTCTTGCCTATAGCTGAAAAGTCGTGAAGAATATATGCCGCCACATCTATGACGTAACTAAAACAG
>NC_025699.1:22085227-22097846 GCF_000633955.1 Camelina sativa
TTTGAAAAAAAAAAAAAAAAAAAAAGGATAGTTTTGGGATTTGGATATAACATCGTATACTGTATACACTTGAGCCATTATATACACCTTTTGTTTTTGGCCAAACACTTGATCACCCATTGACGATGACTAATTGGTTTCGTAGTTGATGGGTGCATCTGTGCATGCACTCCTTACCAAAATATCACAATATGCAATGGTTTAAAATTTTCAATCGAGATGTGAATGTGATTCTAACCTTATTTTATCTCCAGTCGTATAACTAATTCTGTACCACCCATTTCTAGGGATTTCTAAGCAATAACACTAATTTTAAGTAAAAAAAAAAGGTAAAAGTATATATGCTGTCATATTCAATATGATATATATCACAACTAGGTACTAACCCGTGGAGAACCGCAGACTAAACTTTTTTTTAATAAAAATTTGTAATAATTTATTTTATTATTATGTTATTTATAATAGTTTGTGATTAAAAATTTAGTTTACTTATATTCTAATTTTTGTATTTTAAAAATGTTTATTGAAAAATGTTTGTGAATAAATTTTTTTAAACCTTTGTCAACTAAACACAATTCTTACTAACATGTAAAAAATAACAACTAAATATAGCTAGTAAAAGTTATAAAAAGCCAATTTGAAAACAAAATTCATTGTTTTTTTCTGTGGTTTCTTTTTCTTGTCTGTAATAATTTTAACCTATGGTGAAAATTTTTTTTGATAAAATTTGTAGCTGTATATTTTATTCGATTTGGTTTTTAAAATGTTACCTGTTAATTTTTTTTTAAGTACGAATTATTTTTGATTCTAATAGATTTTTTTTACTTTTCTACAATTTATTTTATTTGATGTGTCCCAGATTTTCATTTTTACTTAATTTTATTTATTTAATTAATTAATTAATCTTAATTAAGTTTTTTTAATGGCAATTGAATGTAGTTTTTACACATTTTAAGGTTAGTTTCATATTTGTACTTCCCAATTAATATAGTAGGATAAAATTTGTAGTTTTAGATTTTATTTGATTAGATTTTTAAAAACTTAGCTGTTAACTTTTTTTTTAATACAGATTAGTTTTGATTCTAATAGATTTTTTTTTACTTTTCTACAATTTATTTTATTTAATGTGTCACTGATTTTTGTTTTTTAATCAATTATATTTATTTAATTAATTTTAATCTTGATTAAGTTTTTCTAATGGCAATTGAATGTATTTTTTACACATTTAAGGCTAGTTTCATATTTGTACTTCTCAATTAATATAGTAGGATATGAAAGTATTTTTAAAGAAAATAATTAACATGTTATACCAAAATTATAAAAATTAACTAGATGGTTACCCTAGAACAATCATTTAGCACTTAACTTGATATAATGTTAAATGAAGAATTATTAATTTGGATATAAATTTTTTTTTGTAAATGACTATTTTCCTGATAAAATTAATTATATGTAATATTATTTCTAAAAGAAAAGATAATTAGTTAGCAAGTATCCTACTATATTAATTGGGAAGTACAAATATGAAACTAACCTTAAAATGTATAAAAATACATTCAATTTCATTAAAAAAACTTAACTAAGATTAATTAATTAATTAATTAAATAAAATTTATTAGAAAATGAAAATCGGGGACACATCAAATAAAATAAATTAAAGTAAAAAAAAATCTATTAGAATCAAAACTAATTCTTACTTGAGAAAAAATTAACAGGTATGATTTTAAAAACCAAATCGAATAAAATATATACAGCTACAAATTTTATTTAAAAAAAAATTTCATTACTGATTAAAATTATTACAGGTAAGAAAAAGAAGCCACAGAAAAAACAATGAATGTTGTTTTTAAAGAGACTTTTTAAAATTTTTACTAGCTATATATATTTAGTTGCTCTTTTTTACATGTTAGTAAGGATTGTGTTTAGTTGACAAGATTTAAAAAATTTTATTCATTACATACAAATGTTTTATTGACAGATTTTCAATAAATATTTTTAAACTATAAAAATTATAATATAAGCAAACCAAATTTTTAATCACAAACTCTTATAAATAACATAATAATAAAATAAATTATTACAAATTTTTATTAAAAAATGTTCAGCCCGCGGTTCTCCGCGGATTAGTATCTAGTATATTGTAAGGAAGATAACAAGCCACATTCTTACGTTTTGAAAAAGAAAATGAAAAAATATATATATATTCCTACGTATTATTATTCTCTTTGCTTCTCCTCAAAGATATTCTTTGCATAGGGAACACAATTTACTTCAAACACTTTTCTCATGCAATACAATATATATATATATGTATATTGATCAATGATCGTCATATTTGTCCAACGTACTCAACCTCAATCGTCTTAATAAATGACTCTAATAAATCGCTCAAAAGCATTTATACTTCTCATAGGATTCTTCATCTCAAGTTTGCTATTATGTGTCTCACAAGCTTCCGTTGTTTCATCGGGAGATTTTAACAAAGACTTCTTCGTGACATGGTCTCCTTCCCACGTTAACACCTCCAATGATGGTCGATCAAGAACCCTTAAGCTCGATCAAGAATCTGGTATTGAACATTCTCATTCACTGTCTCGATCCTTCTCTTTTAATTTTTCTGGTAGCAAGAACTTTATGTTTTGTTATTAGGAGCTTCCTTTGCTTCCACCCAGACGTTCTTGTTCGGGCAGATAGATATGAAGATCAAACTTATCCCAGGAAGTTCTCAAGGAACCGTTGTTGCTTATTATGTAAGAAACCTTCTCCACTTCTCCAACATCCTAACAGGTACACATGAATGAACTAATAATTATTTCAATGATTCAACAGATGACCTCGGATCAGCCAAAACGGGATGAGATTGACTTTGAATTCCTGGGAAACGTTAACGGACAGCCTTACATTCTTCAGACAAATGTCTATGCCGAGGGAATTGATAACCGTGAAGAAAGGATCCATCTCTGGTTCGACCCAACCAAGGACTTTCACACTTACTCTATCTTATGGAACATTCACCAAATTGTGTAAGAGTAGTTAACAAAAATCTCTTTCGCTATGTACTCCAAGATGCTTAAGAATGTTGTTTTGTTGGTTTTAGATTTATGGTGGATCAGGTTCCCATAAGATTGTACAGAAACCACGCGGATAAAGGTGTAGCCTACCCAAGGTTGCAACCTATGAATGTACAGGCGAGTCTATGGAACGGTGAGAGCTGGGCTACACGCGGTGGGCATGACAAGATTGATTGGTCAAAGGGCCCATTCGTGGCATCCTTTGGGGATTACAAGATAGATGCTTGTGTTTGGAAAGGCAGCCCAAAATTGTGTAATGCAGAGAGCAATGAAAACTGGTGGAACAAGAATGATTTCAGTTCTTTGACAAGAGTGCAAAAGAGATGGTTTAAATGGGTGAGAAAGTATCACCTGATTTATGACTATTGCCAAGATTATGGAAGGTTTAATAACAAGCTCCCCAAGGAATGTAATTTTCCTAAATATTGAATTCGCTTTTCAGCTTTTTACCTTTTTATTCATTTATTAGGCGATGAATCTCTTTTATAAATTGCTTTGTGTTCTGTTATAGTAATTATAATTAGAAAGAGTTTAAGTTATAATTATTTAAAATGTTCTAAAGACCAAAACATCTTATATTAGATTATATTTTGTACATGAAATTTCAAATATGTGGATTAAGGTGATTATATGATTGCAAATAATGGTTGCAATTAAATTTATGTCGTAATGCAATTAAAAATCTGTGAAACAAATGATAAATTTTAATAATAAGAATAACTTGTTGAGATATCAACGTGCATAATTAGAAATCGTATTACCATAATTTCCCACCTCACTTGAGAGTTTCCCACTAATACACTGCTCATTGGCAAATCTCACTCTAGGAAAAAATGCAGTTCAAGCTAATGTTGGTCCTGAATTTTTTCCCAAAAGATATGGGACTTTGAGACTACTGGTAAAACAACCTAACATACATGAAATTTTGATAAAGATCCACCAGGTTTAAGAATGCACACGAGCAAAGGCAGTTTTTATTCATTCATAAATTGTACCCAAAAAAAAACATGAAGATCGAGCAAGGATAAAAAAGTTATACATCGAAAACAAAAGAGGGGAACAACAAACGTGGGACTGAGCATAGAAAAAGAACAACAGATAAAGAGAAAACGGAGGGGTCGCCAAATTGCGGCTGATTTGTGGTCACTCGGCACGTGCGAAGTCAAGAGATTTTTTGCCATCGTGTGGTTGGCCGAAGAAGTTACTCATGTAGTCTTTGAACAACAACTCCTTGTATCGAGCCACTCCGTCGCGTTTCACAACTTCCGGCAACGGTCCGATCTTCTCTGAGGGATTAGGTGCCGTGAATATGGGCACAGAAACTCTTGATCCCATGTTTGTGGTTCTAACCCTATGCTCTGCACTTTTGTACTTCCCATAGCTCAATATCTGTTGAAAATTTTATATATTAATATTTGTATTAGCATATATCAAAACTAACTATGGATATAACATAATATAGTGTATCTATTTATTGAAAGTATATCTGCAACTAGTTGTTACTTGTTTGACTCGAGATATGTTGATAAAGAATTAAAGACTCTATATATTTTCATATAAATGAGTGCATTCATATTTAATTCGTTTTTACAAACCTGAAAAGTGTCGCCGATGTTGATGACCAAAGCTCCGTGAACAGGAGGGATCTCAGCCCATTCGCCGTTGTCGAGTTTAACATAGAGACCACCAATGCCGTCTTGTAATAAAACTGTCAACATTCCCATGTCGGAGTGGCGGCCTACGCCAATTGTAAGCTCAGGGCTCGGACAGGTGGGGTAGTAGTTCATGTTGACCATCTTGGTTCCCATCAAACCGTTCATCCTCTCTTCTTCTAGTCTTACTCCTACATTCTCCATCAGAATGTTAACTATATTTTTCACCATTTCCATTGATGACTTCAGGAACTTAAGTGCCACCTCTCTGTCACATATATATATATATATATATATATATAAATTTTGTAAGTTTAAATTATATATGATTCAAGCAAATTCGAATGAGTTGATTAATGTCTTTCTATATATTATTATACGTTTCATCTTATTTTTATCATGGGTTTCCTAACATTTATATATACTCTATTTATATATATAACAAAAGTTTGATGTATAAATATAAGATATTTTTTTAGTTCATATATACCTGCATGGTTCAGGCCATTGTTGAAGAGCCTCATGGTCATTGGTGTACACACTACAAGAAAACCTGCGTTTTGTGACACCGGTAATCGTCACAAATGGGTCGCAAAACACCTGTTTACGACGTTTGAGCGACGACTTCTAGTAGTTACAAATTTCTCGTCGCAAAATGACAAGCGTCGCAAAAGTGTCACAATTTTGCAACGATTTTGTGACTACTAAATTTGGTCGTTTATAAGCGACTCCTTTAAGACTGTAACTTTTAGTCGTAAATTAAAGACCAAAACGTGACTGAATTTGGAAACGCGTATATACGACTACGTTAGGACGAGTTGTGCGTCGGTGAATCATGACGAAAATATGGTCGCAAATAAGTGACAAAGGTCGTCTCAATTTAGTCGCAAGATAGTAGTAAATTAGACGACGTATTTTTGACGCTTTTGTGATTCATGTGTATTTGAGACGAATTAGAGACTCCTGGTTTGGAGAGAAATAAGCGTGTCATTAGTCACTACTATTATTGTTTTACCAATTTAGAAAGCTGAAATCAAATGCTAAAAATCCTGACAATTCAAATTTGAAACCTAAAACACCATATTGACCAAAAAACACAATCCATAACCAAAACATTAACAACATTCATGTTCCAAACAACATTCATGTCCCAGAAGAGATAATTCAAGTTCCAACAAAAGAGATAATTTCAAAAGAGAAAACAAACATAAACAATAAGTTCAGAAGAGTAGAAGAAGATTAATTCTGAGAGGTAGAGAGAATGACTAAACCGTTTTCATTGACGGTTTGTTCATTGGCAGGTATGGAGGCTGGTGTAATTCCATCTCCGGTGGCTGGTGTAGTGCCTTCTCAGGTGGCTGGTGCAGTGCCTGCATCAGTTGCAGGTGTAGTTGCTGGTGGTGGTTGGTGAGCATCCATATAGTCAGCTAATTCTGGATCTTTTTTCTTCATGAATGAGAAAAGGTGCTCCAAGGTTGAGAGTCGAGAAAGGGCTTGTTGGTGTTCTTCATTTTGTTTCACGAGCTTACGACGAGCATCTTCAAGTTTCTGATGCAACTTCAACAGAGATGAGGAAGAAGAGCTTTCACAACTCCCTTTTCTTTTCCCTTTGGCCATGGTTTCAGCAAGTCATCCAAGCCCAAAAGGATTTCCCTTGTCAGAAACACAACACATTATACAAGCTGAAGCTAGAATCAGAGAAATATAAATCAAATGAAATGTAAATCTAAATCAAAAACCGAAAAACTTACAAAATCCAAGCTAGAATCAGAATTACAAATCGACATTAGAGAGAATCAAAAGCTAACTCTAACCAGTCAAAGAATCAAAAGATAACTCTATCCAAATGCAAACTTAAACACAAATATCATAAACTCAAACACAAATTCAAAAGCTCAAACAGAAATTACTCAAACAAGAAGCCAAGATTCCTTACCATATGGTCTCAACGCCTTCAATATGGTCCTTAATAAAGACTGGTAGATGATTTCGCCCAGGAAGCTGCAACAAACCGTCAATCAAAGCTTCATAGTCTAGCGGCACCGGTGGTTCTCGAGCTTCCGGTGGACATTCCCATTCGCCATCACTAGAATCTTCATCACTCTCAGGCTGTTCCTCTTCCATATACTCATCCTCATCGAACAGTGGCTGACGAGGTGAGGTGCTTGGTCGTGTTGCGGAAGATTTGCTTCATTCCATGGTCTTTGTCTCGGGGAGCAACAGACTTCCCTCCTCGTCCTTTGGTCGATTTACCAGCCATTAGGAGCAATCAAAGAGAATACAGAGAGATTGGGTTTAGAGTATGAGAGAAATCGATCGAAATAGAGAGATTTGGTTAGAAATTGAAGAGAGAGTTTCGGGTTGAGAGGAAGAGAGCAAAACCCTAGATCTAAAAAGTTATGTCGATATTTACTAAGTGTCGAATGGGTTTTGTTTTAACTTTAGAAATCTTACGTAGTCACAAAAGGGTCACAAAAAGAAAACCCGAAATTTTAATCTGAAAACCCGAAATTATAATCAAATATTAGGAGGGAGGTTTTGCCGCTAAAAGAAAACCCGAAATTTTAATCTGAAAATCATCCGTCGCAATTATGTCACAATACAGTCGCAAAGAAGTTTGAAATGGTCGCTAATAAGTCGCAAAGTGTAGCAAAGAGAGACGAATTTGTGACTAACATCTAAAAGTCACAAAATGTTTGTAACGAATTTCTTACCTTATGATCGAAATAACACCTATCTATTGTGATGTAAGGATGATATTACAATAATTAAAAGTCTAGCAAGTTAAATTATTAAAAACACATGCAATGCTTGTAAGTTATGAAATTGCAAACTCATTACTTAACATTACATATCATGTTACATGTTATGGTTTGATTAATTATAAAAAAGATACAAAACCATAAGTTGACTATAGCATTGCTTATTTTTCCAAGTCTAATGTTGTTGGAGTCATTATAAGACTTATAATATAGACAATTGTCAAAATATGAATAGATAAATGTCCAAGTAAAATACGAGTGTCGCAAAGACGTTACAAAGTCATCCCGAACTCAGGTGTTAGTCGCAAAGTGGTCCCGAACTCAGGAGGTGGTCGCAAAGTCGTCGTCTTTTTGTAGCTGATTTACGACCACTTTGTAACTGCTTCAAGAAACAGACGCAAAAACGCTACCTTATTGTGACCAATCTAAAGAGTCACAAAACTTTCTAATGAATTTTAAAGCTTTTGATCGATCTACAGTCCATCTAATCTGTTACAATCAATGAAATTACAACAATAGAGCAAGATTAATCCTTTACATGACAATAATCATGAAATGCATTTAAGTTCTGATCATTACAAAGCATTACTAAACATTACCTAATATATTAAGCAATGTTTAAGATTTTTAAGAAATTCTTACAAATGTTTAGAATTCTATAATATTTGTATGCCACTGATTATATTTTTCCAAGTCTAATGTTGTTGGAGTCATTATAAGACTTATAATATTGATAATAGTAAAAATATGAATAGATAAATGTCCAAGTAAAATACGAGCGTCGCAAAAGCGTTACAAAGTCGTCCTGAACTCAGGTGTTAGTCGCAAAATGGTCCCGAACTCAGGCGGTGGTCGCAAAGACGTCGTCGTTTTGTAGCTAATTTACGACCGCTTTGTAACTGCGTCAAGAAACAGACGCAAAAACGCTACCTTATTGTGACCAATCTAAAGAGTCACAAAACTTTCTAATGAATTTTAAAGCTTTTGATCGATCTACAGTCCATCTAAACTGTTAGAATCAATGAAATTACAACAATAGAGCAAGATTAATCCTTTACATAACTATAATCATGAAATGCATTTAAGTTATGATCATTACAAAGCATTACTAAACATTACCTAATATATTAAGCAATGTTTAAGATTTTTAAGAAATTCTTACAAATGTTTAGAATTCTATAATATTTGTATGCCACTGATTATATTTTTCCAAGTCTAATGTTGTTGGAGTCATTATAAGACTTATAATATTGATAATTGTAAAAATATGAATAGATAAATGTCCAAGTAAAATACGAGCGTCGCAAAAGCGTTACAAAGTCGTCTCGAACTCAGGTGTTAGTCGCAAAATGGTCCCAAACTCAGGCGGTGGTCGCAAAGTCGTCGTCGTTTTGTAGCTAATTTACGACCGCTTTGTAACTGCGTCAAGAAACAGACGCAAAAACGCTACCTTATTGTGACCAATCTAAAGAGTCACAAAACTTTCTAATGAATTTTAAAGCTTTTGATCGATCTACAGTCCATCTAATCTGTTACAATCAATGAAATTACAACAATAGAGCAAGATTAATCCTTTACATGACAATAATCATGAAATGCATTTAAGTTCTGATCATTACAAAGCATTACTAAACATTACCTAATATATTAAGCAATGTTTAAGATTTTTAAGAAATTCTTACAAATGTTTAGAATTCTATAATATTTGTATGCCACTGATTATATTTTTCCAAGTCTAATGTTGTTGGAGTCATTATAAGACTTATAATATTGATAATTGTAAAAATATGAATAGATAAATGTCCAAGTAAAATACGAGCGTCGCAAAAGCGTTACAAAGTCGTCCCGAACTCAGGTGTTAGTCGCAAAATGGTCCCGAACTCAGGCGGTGGTCGCAAAGTCGTCGTCGTTTTGTAGCTAATTTACGACCGCTTTGTAACTGCGTCAAGAAACAGACGCAAAAACGCTACCTTATTGTGACCAATCTAAAGAGTCACGAAACTTTCTAATGAATTTTAAAGCTTTTGATCGATCTACAGTCCATCTAAACTGTTAGAATCAATGAAATTACAACAATAGAGCAAGATTAATCCTTTACATGACTATAATCATGAAATGCATTTAAGTTATGATCATTACAAAGCATTAGTAAACATTACCTAATATATATTAAGCAATGTTTAAGATTTTTAAGAAATTCTTACAAAAGTTTAGAATTCTATAATATTTGTATGCCATTGATTATATTTTCCATGTCTAAGGTTGTTGTAATCAGTAGAAGACATCTAATATTGACAATGGTATAAATTTGAATAGAGAAATGTCCAAGAAAAATATGAGCGTCGCAAAGTCATTACAAAGTCGTCCTGAACTCAGGTATTAGTCGCAAATAGGTGACCGTAGATTTGTTCCATTTTGATGAAAACACATAAGAAAATGCCCAACAAAACAGAAAAAACACCAAAATTTCATATTGAAACTTGCAGCAAGCACAGGCGGCGCTTAGGGTTTGTAGAGAAGAAGATGAATCGTGTGTAAATTATGTTTTTGCCCATCTGTCAGTTTTTTGCGTCTCAAAGTGGTCGCAAACTATGACAGGTGAATATTTGTGACGATTTTGCGACTTCATTTTGGGCGTCTCAAACATTAGGTGAGTTAGATACTAATGTTTCCAACGTTTTCTAAATTTATTTTGCGATTGATTTGTGACGGAACAAAAAAACTTTAAGAGAGTTACAAATAAGTCTTATTTTGTAACGATTTAACGACGGCTTTTTGCAACCCTGTTCTTTCCGTCCCAAATTAGTCGCAAACTACGACCTTTTTTGGACCAGTCTTAAAAGCGTAGCAAAAGGGTCCGCGATTTGCGACTACTCGCCGACTTCCCAACATCGTCGTTAATTTGCGACTGATTTGTCTTGGTATTGGTGTTGGTCGTTAATTGGTCACAAATACGTTACAAAATAGTCGCTAATATTTGCGACTACAATTTTGGTCACAACCAATGGTCACATATCGCAGGTTTTCTTGTAGTGACATCATGCTTACATAATCCTTCCACTCAATCGCCTTCTCCTTATCTGGCACGAAGCTTGTTCCGTACTTAACCAGCTTGCTTGGATTCACTTCTTTTAGGTATATCGCTTTCTCCTCAGGAGCTTTTGCGAAAAACTCATGAGCCGACGTTTTTAGCAATTCGAGCAGCTCCACAGAAACACCATGGTTCACAACCTGCCATTTGCATTTCATCCTCACATTATACATTTATCATATATATTAAACATGCATCGGTAAGAGATGTATAAATATACTCAACCTTATATATTAAAGTGAGTTTATAAGTATTAATGTAACTAGATATTCATCCGCAGTACATCGCGGAAATATTTTTTCATAAAAAGATATATTTTTTTTTATAGATTAACTTTATATAACTAATGTTTAATTTGTATTTTAAAATGTACAACCTTACAAATATAGATATATTAGTTAGTATAGAAATTAGAAAGTATTTTGTTTGAGGTTTATTGTTTTATATTATTGTATAAGTGTATAACATACAATTAAATAAGTAGTGATCTATAGAAGGAATATACTGTGTCTTTTTTAATTTGTTTATAGATAGTAGTATTTTTATTATTTTAAATTGTTTAGATATATGTACAGGATAATTTTGTATTGTAGTTTTGTATGTTTTATATATAAAGAATCAGTTAACTTTAGTATATATAGTTTTGTTGTGAAATGCAAATAAAAGTTGTTAACAGTTATTTGTTGGGATTGACATGAATTCCACATTGTTTTTCTTTTAATAACCTTGGTTATTAAAATGGACCCAAGATGTGTGTATATAATTTGTTTAGAAAATGTTTTTATGGAGAAAATATTGTTTTGTAAAATTGAAAACTTAATATTAATTAAATTTGTTATAAACTTAATATTTAATGTTAAAAGGAGTGATTCCTATTGTTTTGAAAATTTTATTAGGATGAGAAATCTTGTTTCTAAAAATTAAAATTTAATATTAATAAATTAAATGAAAAAATAAATTAATAGTTAATGCTAATAGCATACTTGTAAATAGATTCCAACTCCAGAATTTATTTGCTAAATGTATCCGAAAATGTATATATAGATATTTAGGTCGAATCGACATGTTTACACGCTTATATAGCTCCTTTCTACACCACCCCAAATGATATCTGTGGACTAGTATTTACCTGGAAGAAGCCAAGTGTCTCAGCAGCTTCGACGATCTGTTTGGCCACCTCTTTGTGGTGTGGGCCATCTAGGTGGGAAAGGTCGATTGGCTGGGAAGCCTCACACGTAAGTGCGTTTTGGGTCGGGATTCGTTCAGCTTGAGGCTGGACGAAGGGTTGTGGAACACTGGAGAGGCCCGAGTCGATCATTCCTTTCACGCCGTTGCCTTGTTTGACCACGAAATTGAACAATGTAGTTTGGTCCTCGAAATTGATGATAGCGATTGTCTCTACACTTCTGCTTGAGAATTGAATGCTTTTATCTTTTATGTTAGATTGAAATATGAGTGTTGAGAAGTGACAACGTGAAGAGGGTATATATAATAACGAAAATACCAAGAGCTAGTGTGTCTAATCACAAGCGTGCATAATGCCAAGATTTCGATATAATTATCTGTACGTACGTAATGTATCGAAAGAAGAGGTTTAATATATCTCAACTACACCTACATATCTAGTCTTTTTAATATTTACCAACCCCCTCTCCATATAAAAGGTTGATGCATGGTAATACAAATTGAAGTAAACGTTAATTTAAATATTAAACAAATTGAAGTAAACGTTAGTTCTTTCATTTTCTTGGTAGTATTAAACATCTTCAACCCTTCAATGCTATATTTAAATAAATATTAAAAAAAAAAAACTCTTGCGTTAGGCTTCTCTACTCTCTAGCTATCTGTTTCTTACCAGAGAACATTTGTGGACCTGTGGTGTGTGTCTTGCCATTAAACACAAAGACATCAAATATCAAAACTATAACATATAAAAAAACTTAAATAGGTTTACAAATATATCTTCTAGCTCGTGTGACACTTACGTGTGAGGCTTATTGTAACATCCGCGAACCAAAATATGCGTTTTGGGTAGGGGTGTCG
>NC_025699.1:22097946-22110464 GCF_000633955.1 Camelina sativa
CCACCTCAACAGCCTCAACAGCAACAAAACTATGTCCCCAAACAACAGTGTCAAGTGTTCCAGCCTCAGTTGTGTCCACCACCAGGGTTTCAGACTAACCAAGGCCAAGAACAAGACTTAAGAGCTATGATGCAACAGTTGTTTATTGGGCAAACACAAGGAAAGATTGAGGAAGCCAAACAGTTTGTTGAGTTGAATCAAAGGCTCACATCCAAGTATAATGACCTGAACATGAAGTTTGAAGGTCTCAACTCTAGAGTGAAGTATATGGAGAGCAACATTGCCTCTACTTCTGCTCCTAAACCTAACCAGCTCCCTGGAAAAGCTGTTCAAAATCCAAGGGAGTTCACTGCCAAAACCATCCATATATCTGATGAAGAATTCACTGGGGACAGTGATATTCAAGATGGGGAGGATTGGTCAGTTATTGAAGCTTTGAGTAAAGTTTGTGCAGAGTAATCTGAATCCGCCATGGCACTCGACTAGGTACTCGAGCCAGCACTCGACCGAGTGCCTGATCGAGTGGTCGATCGAGCTGAAGGATCAGGAGCTGTTAAACCTGCTAAGTACATTCCTCCTGCTTACAAACCACCTCTACCATTCCCAGGTCATTTCAAAGCACAGAAAATTAAAGAATTAAGGGAAATCATTGAGAAAAAGGAGATGTTGGCTAAGCAACAAGAGGATGACAAAGCTTTGCATGAAGAAGTTGTGGTTGAGAAACAAGAGGAAGTGATGGCCATACAAGAGATCATAATTGCTTACCAAGAAGAGGAGAGAGGACCTGCCTTGGAACAGTATGAACCATATCCTCTCAATAGAAATTTTTGCTTGATTTGTCAAAGAAGAAGGCTCAAGCTCAAGATGAGAATGATCTTGAGGACCTTGGAGGAGTGATCATCCCAATTAAGCTTAAGGATCCAGGGCCATTCTATCTGCCTTTCACACTTAGCTATCTCCACTACAACCAGTGCCTATGTGACTTGGGAGCATCAATCAGTGTGATGCCATACTCCATAGAACAAAAGCTTGGGCACATTGATTTCAAATCCACCAACCTTCATGTATGCCTAGCTGATGGGTCAAATAGAGATGTGGTTGGCAAGTTGGAGAACATTCCGGTGAAGATAGGGAGAGCTAGGGTTCACACTGATTTTGTGGTTCTAGAGATGGACAAGGAGCCTGAAGATCCTATCATTCTTGGGAGGCCATTCTTAGCCACTGTTGGAGCAGTCATTGATGTCAAGGAAGGTCTTGTGACCTTGAACATTGATGAGGGTATAGCTATGAAGTTCAACATCTATAACCCAACCAACCTTCCTACCATTGATGGTCAGCCTTTTACTATCAAGGACAAAGGTGGTCAAGAAGGTTTAAGTGACAAGGCTATTCCAAAGGCTGAGCCCTCTCTTCAAGAAGATTCTGTGGAAAAGCTTAAGAGGTCAGTTCAAGAGTTGACTGATATGGTTGAGGATCTCCAAGTCAAGCTAAACAAGAGGTCTTTGAGGAAAGCAAGACCAAGGCTCAAAATCAAGAAGAATTATGGTTTGTGTGTTAAGGGTGAGGTGATCAAGGATCAACTTCACAGTGATCAAGAGGTTCCAGGGAGGATTTCATCACCTCCTTGGTATGTAGACCAAGTCTAAGGAAACCAAAGTCAAGCTTAGTGACTTTAAACAAGCTCACTAGGGAGGAAATCCCTAAGGTATCTTTTGTAAATATGGTTTAATTTCCTTGTAGTTTTGATGTGTTTTGTTTTATATTTGTGTTGGACAGGCCTTTTAATAAAAGTGTAGATGGGTAAGGAGAGATTTGTACTTGGAGAAGGAGAAACGCAAGCCCACTCGACCAGCCCACGAGAGGTACTCGACCGAGTTGGCAAAGAAGTAAGGCCCATTTGATCATCATTTCTCTAGCACGATCGAGTGGAGGGAAGAACAAGAAGAAAATTTTGAATTTTCAAAATTTGGTCAATGAGCTCGACCGTGTACAGTCGAGTGTGGGGTCGAGTGGCAGCAAAAAGCAGGTCAAAGATTCCCATTTCAAATTTGAATGGTATGGACGCTCCACCCTTGTCTCCTTGTCCCCTTAGCTTCTTTAAATAGGACTTGCATGATCCTATACCTCTCACACTCTCTCATTTGCTCAAAACAACTAAATTCAAGTTTTAAAATCTCTCTCAAAGTTCATCTTTTGCTCAAGCTTAGTTCTTTCAAGTTTTTGGGTCACTAACCTATTAACTTTGAGCTTTGAGTCTATTCCCTTCAGTTCTGTTCGAAAATATCTTCAAGAATGACCAGGAAATCTCAACAAGCGGCTGCAACCTCCATGGAACGTCGTGATGATGACCTTGAATCAAGAGGAAAATCTGGGAGAACCACTCGACGCACCACTCGAGCTAGCACTCGACCGAGTGGTGGTCGAGCTGACCGATCGAGCCAGATGCCGTATCCAAGGAGTGATTCAGTTGAGGAAGATCCTGAGAGGAATGAAAGTGAGGAAGAAAGGGAGCCAACCCTTAATGAGTTCATGAGGAGATACAAGGCCAAAGGGAAGAGGCCAGCAGTTGAGGTTGAACAAGAGGAGTTTGAAAGTGAAAGTGAGGAAGAAGATGTGGAACAAGAGCTAGAAGATGATGGAGAAGCAGAATCTTGTGGGTTGACAAAGAGGCAGCTGTATGAAGCCTTCATGAGAATGGATTTCTTGGGGACTAGATATCCTCACAAGGAAACCATGGAGAAGCTTGCCATTTATGAAGATGTGGAGTTTCTTTTTGAAAAGAGTAACTTAACCAAGTTCATGGGGCTTTGCATGGAGGGCTACAAAGAAGAAAGTTGTGAGTTTCTAGCCACTGTCAAGCTGCATACATATGCAAGGAAGGATGCTGAGGCTGGAGCTGGTCACATTTCCTTCACAATCAAGGGGAAGAAGCATGAGCTTTCAATGAGGAAGATAGCCAATGTGTTTGGTTTTGAAGTTGGGAGTAATACAAGCTTGATGATACCAAGAGAGGAGCTTTATTCTGTTTAGGAAACCATTGGGGACAACAAACTCTACTCATCCTCCAATTCCAAGAGTTCAAGGATAAGGAGCCCAGTCCTAAGATACTTCCACAAAGCTCTTGCGAACACCTTCTTTGCAAGGAAGGAAACTGGGAACATCAATGAGGGAGAGCTTAAGATGATTGACATGGCTCTCAATGGGATCATCCTCAAGGCAAGAGATGGAACCATCATCCTTGGGAGCACTGTGGAGACTGATCTTGCAATGGTGCTCATAGACCACATGGTATACTTGAGAAGTTGGGTAGGCAAGTTAGAGAACAAAGGCTCAAGAGGAGCACTAACCATTGTAGGCATCATTACTCAAATTATACAATCTGCCAAGGTCCCACTTAGAGGAGAAAGGGTCTCACCAAGTTGGATTGACTCAAGCTACCTCACCTCTACTCTCATCCTAGCCAAGGAGATGCATCAAGGGAATCATATCTTCAACTTTGAACTCCCAACAGTTGGAAAGAAGCAGCTCATCTTGCCCAACCAAGAGCTCACCACCATTCAAGAAGGAGCCAACATTGACTTTTGGCCAGCTGAAGAGTACTTGTTTGATGGGACCGTTCAAACTAGAGTTGAAGAAGCTGGAAATGCACAAATGGCTGATGGGGAGGAGCATATCTACTTTGAGGATTATGAGCCCAACCCAAGGGATAGTAGAGGAGTGAGGGAGAATAGCAAGAGGTTGACAGTTTTGCAAAAGTGGAGCAAGTGGCATGGGAAGAGGTTTGATAAGCTGAAGAAGAAGGTGACCAACATGGCTAAGTCTATCAAGGGCTTAAAGAAGGAGATTGCTGAGTTGAAGAGTGGGAATTCTTCACCTACACCATCAAGTCCTTTAAGGAGAAGTAGCTCAACTAGAGCACTTTCAAGAGTTGCAAACCCTTTGGAACCAGCTAGAGCTTTAATGTATGAGCCAAATCAGAGGAAGAGGAGCTCAAGTACCCGAGAACAACAGTTTTTGAGGCACTCGAGCGCCCACTCGACCGAGCACCCCCAACGTACTCGACCGAGTTCCAGCCCAGATCACCTTATGGCTTCCCACCTCCAGCTGCTTATCCAGGCTATCCAGGTTACCTTCCCATCCCACCACAGTACTTCATGGATCTAGCTCTCTACCAGCAGTTCTACCAGCAGCAGGCTCAGAATTTTGGAATACGCGGTCCAGCTCGACCCCCCCACTCGAGCACGCACTCGACCGAGTGCCGGTCAATCGCCGTCGTCGAGCTGCCCCAATCTCCATCTCCAAGTGATCAACAAGACCCCAACTACACCTTTGAGAGCATGCAAGAGGATGTCGACAACTTCTTCTCCAATCCTTGAGGTACCACTATCACCTTCCCTTGTAAATACCATAGGATTTGACATTGTGTTTTGTTTTTGGTCATGAATCCTCTTACAAATTTCTTTCACACAGAGGACTGTGTGATTTAAGTTTGGGGGAGGGTTTGAAATAGCATTTGACATTGTGTTTTGCGTTCTTATTTCAAATTTTTAGCATCCTCATATTAGTTTTTGCATAGTATCTAAGGCATAGAAAAACCCTAAAAATTTGAAAATTTTTTGCAGAAATCTTTATAAAAAAGAGTGTTCATGTAGTTTGCATATATTAGGATCTTTTTTAGCATGTTTCATTTAGGATTGTATAATATTTGCATTAGGGATCTATGATGAGTATTTCCTTGTTAGCTTGCTTATTCACTAGACTAGGATCAACGCCCCAGTTAATAGTACTTTGATGCTAGTTGAGTAGTTAGAAGCATAAGATTGAACCAAGCCTTGAATTCATGCATTGTATTTGGTCTATATTGAAGCATGTTGTGATTTGAAGCCATTTCCTATCTATAAGAACCTAATATTGAATTTCAATTATTAATGTGTGCATTGCTTTAAACTCATGGATACCATATACATATTTGGATCATCTTTCTCCTTTTAACCACCCTTGTTGATCCAAGTAGCTGATTAAACCATTGAAATCAGTTCCCCTACCCCTTAACCAACCCTTCTTTCAAGCCATGTTTATTCTTGTGTGTGTGAGGCCTATTTTTGGGATTGAGCTTGGTAGAAAGTGTTAGGTTTGAACTGACAAGAGTAAAGCCTTGTGTAGTTCTAGTTTGCATTTTTCAAACTAGATAGGACTAGGTGGTTCACTTGTTGGGTTTGGGACTTGGCTATTATGAAAAGAAAAGAGGAAAAAGAGAAAGAAAAGGTTAGAGTCTTTAGGAGGGGAATGTGTTTAAGAAAATTTAAAGTCTAGTGAAAGAATGGGAAGAATAAGGTTGTTTAAAGATGGTTCTAGTTAAAGAAAAGAAAGAAAGAAAAGAGAAGTCTAGCAAAATGCTTATATGTCTTAAGAATAAGAAGAAAAGAGAACCATAGCAAATAAGTAAGAATCCCCCATTCCACTAGAAAGATCAAATAAGAAACCTCTCCTAAGACTTGAAAACCAAAAGAGAAAAGGGTGAAAGAGAAAAGAAGAAGTTAAAGGGTAGCACTAGGATCATTTGGGTTTAGATTGCTAGGATAAATACTTTAGGTACCTTTGGGTAGACAAGGTTTTGTTCTTGTATGTGTCTAAGTGTTCTTACCTTTAGCATTCTTCTAAAGCTCAATCCATTTTTTATGAGAGAACCTTGATATTGATAAGCCCCACTCTAAAAAGAGACCATCATTGTCTCTAAACCTTTATCTCCAAGCCAAATGAGTTTAAGCATTGCATAGAATTGATTCATGTTCTTGATTAATGAATGTTAAAGGAAATGGTTGATTTGAATGCATGTGGATATCTAAGGCTCAAATCAGTAAAGGTTGTGATATGCTTGTCTAAAATCTTTAAGTACAGCTCATTCAACTTGCATCAAAGTATTAGTAACTTGGACATTGATTCTAGATGGTCTATTTGCAAGCTTTAGGAGCTAAGATCCCACTTTCAAACCTCACCTACCTTCTTATGTCTTGATTATTTGCTTGAGGGCAAGCAAAGACTATGTTTGGGGGTGTTGATGTTCATATATTTTAGCATGTTTTCCCTTAGTTTATTCACATATTTTGCATCTTTTGCTATCCATTTTGACCATTATTACATAGCTTTAGCACTAATCATACACTAGAGTTTAGTTTCATTGCATTTGCATCTTTCCATGCATAATCAGGTGATTTTGGAGGTTAAGCAGCATAGAAGCAATGCTGAGGAGAAGTGAACCAATCATGAAGGCTGAAGAACCAAGGTCCAGAGTCCAACTCGACCCCACACTCGACCAGACAGTCGACCGTGTGCAGAGGAGGACTCGACCGAGTGGAGGAAGCAGAAGAAAAGCCAACTCGACCAGCCACTCGACCGAGCACATGGTCGAGTTGACCGAGCCGTTGACTATTTTGTCTTTTAGTATTTTTAGGGCTTCCACCTCCACTCCTATAAAAAGCCTTGTACCTGCAGTCACCAAAGAGTCCAGCTTTTTAGAATAGTCAGAAACCTAGTTTTTACCCTTCTGGGAATTATTCTTTTTGTACTTTTATTTTTCTTAGATCTTGTACTCTTTAAAGAGAGAAAACATAAGATTCTTGGATTTTGTTGGTTTCATAACTTTCAAGATATTAAGAATTCGTGTTTGATTCCTTCTTGAATGTTATAGATCTTTGTTTTATCTTTCATTTGATGCAAGTTTCAGTATTTTCTGGGTTTATGACTTTGATGTTCATCATGTGTTCTTGTGAGTAGTAGCTTAGGATCTTGAGGATGGGTTAGGCTGGGCTGTGTTTGAGGTTTGTTTGCTTTGGTCAAGCTTGATTGTGGTAGAATCTCTTCTAGGGTAGATGTTCTTAATGCTAATCCTAAACTGAGAAGTTAGGGTTTGATTTCAAGCATCTTAGCATCACACCAATGTTTAAGGAGCATAGATAAGGCTAGATCTAGAGCTTACCATTAGGCTTGCTAAGCGATTAGAGGTCTTGTTTGGTATGAGACATATTGCTTAATGCCTGCTTGTGTAGATTCTTTTCTTTGTGAGAACAAGTCTAGAGATGAATGAGTTTGATTGTTTCTTGCCATGAGAGTGGATTAAACTTGTCTTAGATTTATATGTCTAGAGATTAGCTCAAAGTTTGCTTGAGATTTGCTGACCAAGTTAGATAACTTCAATCATTAGTCCAGCCCATGAATCCCTCCTCAAGGCCTACCTTGTTTATTGATTTCTAAGTCTTAATCCTGTTGTTTGATTGTTGTTTGATTCGTTCTTGTGTTGCTCTGTTTTTCTTGTATTGCTCTGTTTCACGGATTTGTCCAACTCGACCCTGCACTCGATCTACACTCGATCGAGTGCTTGCTCGAGTTCATTCCCAGAACTCTTGTTTATGATTTGTAGTTGTCCTGTCTTATCTCTAGTCTCATTCTATTTGCATTTCTGTTGCATTTTTTTTATTTTCCTGTTCATTATTGTTTTGCATTAGTTCATTAGTATAGTTTCTATTTCTGTTCTAGCTTCATTTTAGTGATAATCATTCTGTTCCATTTACATTTAGCATCTAGTTCTAGTAATTTTACTTTCTGCTCTTTACATTTCATTAATAGGATTGTTAGTGACAAACTTCTTTTGCATATTTGGCTTAACTTAGGCTCATATACACATCCTGATTGTTCACAAGCCTCAGATTGGATTGACACCTCTTGTACTATAATTGCATAAGGGGAATTANCACTTGTGGCCGAAAGGGGAGACCCTGTAGACACCTCATAACCTAGTTTTTCNGGATTGACACCTCTTGTACTATAATTGCATAAGGGGAATTAAAACACCCTGCCATCCATTCATTTCATATCTCACCATTGCATACATCCATCAATCCATACCACCAACATATTGTGTTTCGACTTATCGCAACTCTGGAGTTCTCTCAGGACCATTGATCGAAAAGATAAGTCCACTTTGGTGACATAGGTGGCCAAAACAATTATTTTAAACCTATCCGCAAACCAGGATGTCACAGTCTCCGAACTCCTATGAATATATCAACAACAATTTATGTTTTTCCAATCTATCTATCTATGTTTGTTGTAAGCTTGTGTTTGATTAACCTACTTGACACATGTCAAAATCTTATTAATGGCTAACTTTCAAAACCCTACTTTATAATATATATATGTATATATATTTGAATAAAATGTAAAAAATTTTCAAAAAAATGTTTTACATCACCATTTGTTCAAACTGTAATTGAAGTTTTAGGGAAACATTAATACATTAAAGTTACAAAACGGAGAAGAATCTTGATGCTAGCCATGTTGCCATTGCAGCTGCGTATTTTCCTTTGCTTTGATTGTAGNATATGGCTAATGCTAGAGATTATCATGAAGCATGCTAAGAGATTAGATGATTTGTTGATTTTTGACTATAATGATTTGAGTTTAATGCCTGCTTTTATATGATATTNATATATATATATATATATATATATATATATATACAATCAAAGCAAAGGAAAATACATATATATAATTATAATTATATATATATATAATTATAAACGCTTTCTTTAGCTTCTAAGCTAAGCGATCGATCCTGCCTCCGCTCTTCTTCTTTTTTATCTTCTTCCTCTCCTTTCCATCACTCTTGCCAAATCTCTTATCCTTTTTTTTTTTTTCCTGGAAATACCGTTTTAATTAACATGGAAGAAAACGATACAACTGAGTTTTTTAGAAAGGTACAAGGTTGGAAGACCCTGAGAGAACTAACTCACAAACAAATAGACAACTCAAGTGACTCGAAAATTTTGAAACCTGATGTCACTATATTTTACCATATTTAAGGCCTTGTTTAGTTCATGTTTTGCATCATATAGAAGTGATTCCTTAGGTTTTATAGCCATTTATGTCCAAATATGCACTTAGGATGTTTAGAAGCATGGATTGCATACATTTGTACATTTGGAGTATTATTAGGTGTTATGGAGCTCTAAAANCTTTATCTATTGATTTACCTGTTTGAATCCTGTTTAATCGCTTGCTGTTTGTTTACTTTCGTTCTGCTCTGTTTTGTTTGATGCTCTGTTTCAGTTCTGTTCATTCGCTTGTCAACTCGACCACCCACTCGACCATGCACTCGACCGAGTGCTAGGTCGAGCTCCAGTTTACTTTCTTGTTTATGCATTGTTCTGTTCTTGTTTTCTTCTACTTCTANACATTTGGAGTATTATTAGGTGTTATGGAGCTCTAAAAGGGTAAGGAAAGACTTGGTGTTATTTCTGGAGCTAAACAGGAGGATTGGAAGTATCAGGAAGGGAAAATAAGGCACTCGACCATACCACTCGAGCAGGTACACGGTCGAGTACATGGTCGGATTCATAATGAGCTTCTCAAAGATCGATCCGAATGTAGATTTTCCGTTACGATTCAGCCTCGGCGTCCTTCATGTGAGTTGTAGAAAAATGAGTTAAATTTACAATGCCGGTGGTTGCAAGGCAATCGGAGCTTTCGTTCGAGAATTATACCTGTTTTACTGAACCGATATCATTTNGTTGCCTTAGTTCATTGCATTTCATTATTGTCATTAGGTTGTTAGAAACAAATCAAATTGATATTTGGCTTAACTTGAATGCATTGATCACATCTTGACTGCTTACGTATCACACTCTTTATGGTTTGACATCCTTTATGCTACAACATCATAAGGGTATTGAAACACCTTGCATACCATTCATCATCATCTCTGCTTATGTCTATGTTTGCATGTTCTCATACATTCATTGCATAAGTAGACCTTGAAAAAGATCTTGTTTCAATTGGCGCCGTTGCCATTAGGGTGTTTATATGTTCCAGTCGAGATTTCATTGTTTCAAGATTTAGCTATGTTACTTTTTATTCTATTACTCACCTCTTTCTTGTTCTGGTGTTCTGTTTTGATTCTCAGGTACCACTTGACCAGGAACTCGGCCGAGTACCTCAAAGCAAACGGTCGAGTGCTTGTTCGAGCACCTGGTCGAGCACCTGCTCAGAGTCTCAAAAACACGGAAGAAGAGGTGGCAATGGAACTCCCACATGATCAGACTGAACCTCACGGCAGAAGGAAGATTGGTGATAGTGATACTCCCACTACTCATACTCAAAGATTTGGGATTGTGCCTCCTCCTATCCACAACACAACCTTCACAATCAAGACTAGTCTGATCTCAATGGTTTAGAGCAGCAGATTTCATGGCCTGCCTACTGAAGACCCCCTTGCACATCTTGTTGAGTTTGACAGGCTCTGTAGCCTCACCAATATAAATGGAGTTAGTGAGGATGCATTGAAGCTGAGATTGTTTCCTTTTCTTTAGGAGATAAAGCCCATCAATGGGAGAAGACTCTACCTCCTAGAAGAATCACCTCTTGGGTTGAATGTAAGAAGGTATTCCTTGCAAAGTTCATCACTAGCTCAAGGACTTCACATTTGAAGAATGAAATTTCAGGATTTGTCCAAAAGAATGGTGAATCTTTTAGTGAAGCATGGGAGAGGTTCAAAGGCTACCAGAGACAATGCCCTCATCATGGATTCAGCAATGAATATTTGTTGTGTACTTTGTATAGAGGTGTTCTTCCCAAGATCAAGATGCTCCTAGACACAGCCTCTAATGGAAACTTCATGAATAGAGATGTAGATGAAGGTTTGGAGTTAGTGGAGAACCTTGCTCAGTCCAATGGAAATTATTGTGAGGAATATGATAAAAGCTTAAGGAGAGGTGTTTATTCTGAAGAAGGGGATAGAAAGGAACTAAAAGCCTTGAATGAGAAGCTTGAGAAGATAGATAAGCTTTTTCTACACAAAAGAGGTGATTCCCAGCAAAAAAAGGTACATGTTGTTTGTGAAGATGCGCATTTATGGTCCCAGTCTATCCTCAACAACAACCCCAACAAGCTCCTGCTCTAGATCAAGAGATGAAGAGTATGCTTCAGCAAGCCCTACAAGTCCAAGCTAGTGGAGATATGGAAAAAAGTAAGAAGCTCAAAGAGATGAAAAACAAGATGGACTCCACATATGGTGCCCTTAATATCAAGATTGAAGCTTTAACTTGCAGACTGCTTCACCTAGAGAGCAAGAGTGAATCTTCTTCTTCTAGACAACTCCATGGGACATCAATTAACAATCTAAAGGATTTTGCCACTGCCAAAGCTATCTCTCTCAATGAACTACCTTCAAAGCTCCCTGAGGACAGTGACAACCAAGATGGGGAGGATTTTCTTCAACCAGAGGTGCAGAATGAGAAGAAAACTGAGTTTGAGACCCAACTTGACCATACACTCAACCATGCACATGGTCGAGTGCCTGGTCGAGTGCTTGAGCGAGTCATTGCTCAAGAATCTAGCAAGCAGGTTCGGTTCATTCCTCCTCCCTATCAGCCATCTTTGCCATTTCCAGGACGGTTTAAAGAGCAAATGCTGAAAAAGTACAAGGCTTCTATTGATAAGCAAGCATTGATGGTATTGAGTCATGAACCTTTGTTACAAGATGTTGAAATGAATGAGAAGCCACAAGTTAAAGAGCTTGAGCAGAAGAAGCCAACTATTGATGGGCAGACCTTCAGGATTGAAGAGAAAGGTCATGAAACTGAGTCTGGAATCTTTGAGGGTGTGAATGGGGTAGAAACAGAGATTTTAGGTCACTCGGCCTTCCACTCGACCTACCACTCGACCGCACCTTAAGTCACTCGACCGAGTGGTACCAAGTCACCCAAAATGCCCAGACTTCATCCCCAAGCTTCACCAACAACAAGAGCCAAGAAACCCCTTCTCTGATGGTTTGTCTGAGCTTCAAACTATCAACATTCTACATGATTCAGTGAGGGAATTAACAACTAAGGATGAGGAGATAAGTGGGCAAATCAAGAAGCTTCATGGAAAAGTTAGATGTTCTTCTCCAAAGAAAGCAAGGCAAGGTCTGAGTATTATCAGCACACACAACTCTTTTAGCATTGACCCAGGAATAAGAGGAGTACTACAATCTTTGGGAACAAAGGGGACTTAAGCACCTCTATATCACCCTTCCAAAGCATAATAAGAATGCAAAGTCAAGCTTAAAGACTTTAAACAAGCTCACTTGGGAGGAAGTCCCAAAGGTATCCATGTACATATTGGTTTAAGTTTCTTGTTATTTTGATCTTGTTTTCTTTTGTGTTATGGTTGATCAGGTAGCATGAAGGTCCTTTAGGCACTTGGTGATATTCCAAAAATGAATCCCACCCTCAACCCATCCCAAGTAATACTCCAACTCTATCTTTGTATATACCATTGCATTTCTTGATTTTGTGTTGCTTCTTGATTCTTGAATCCTCTTTCAAATTTCTCTTACACAGGGGACTGTGTAATTTAAGTTTGGGTGAGGGTTTGAGATAGCATATGACATTGTTTTCTGTTTTCTTATTTCAAATTTTTAGCATAATCATGTTAATACTTGCATTGCATCTTAGGCATAGAAAAACCCTAAAAATTTGAAA